>NW_024041039.1:4367931-4447724 GCF_014851395.1 Micropterus salmoides
TTTAAGCCCTGATTTTCGACCTGCCTGGAGGTCTCTGTATAAACCCCCCCTGACAAAGAGACATGCAGACCTACAGTGGAGAATCCTTCATGGAATACTGGCTGTAAACTCTTTTGTGTCTGTGCTGAATGGGAATGTACAGGACCAGTGTCCTTTCTGTCTGCAGAGGGAGACCGTGTTTCACTGTTTTTTAGAGTGCACACGTCTCATGTCTCTGTTTGTTTTGCTGGAAAACATCTTTAGGGGTTTTAAAGAGTTTTTTACTAAACATGTTTTTATTTGTGGTTTTAAATACACTCAACATCAGAAGAACAAATGTCAGCTGCTAAACTTTGTCCTGGGTCAGGCTAAGATGGCCGTTTATGTGAGCAGGAGAAAAAAGGTGGAGACAGATCAAGCCGTCAATGTGAAGATGTTGTTTGTGAAAATGATGAAGTCCAGGTTATTGTTAGATTTCAGTTTTTACAGAGCAAATTAAAACTTTTTTGTCAGTGTGGGCTCATGGCAGGGTGCTGTGTTCTGTCCAGGCTGATCAGCTGGTGTATGCTGATGTGTTGACGATATAAATGTATCGTGTGTGAGACTAATAAAAGTGTGTTTTGAAAAATCAAAATCTCTCTCTCTCTCTCTCCTCTTCTGGAGTCTAAAGTCTGAATGTCAGAGCGACACTCGGCTGTGGGTGGAGATATTCTCTTATTCAGTCAGTCTCACTCAGTTGTTGTTGCTCAATCCACAAGATCCACTGCTGCTCACAAATCAGACGACTACATTCACAGTTAGCAAAGACATGCAGGAAAACTGTGAGCTGATGAAAGTCTGTGATTCGTTGCTACTTTAGCTGCAGGATTTCAAACAGAACTGAACTGTGCAGTCAAAATGTTTCTAATGTTTTCAGAATCGTTCTGGAGGTTCATCATTGTGTCTGTGGGTTTAGCAGCACTCATAATAATTGTTGTGGCAGTCAACATCTGGACAAGAACTAAAGGTGAGAACATTCACAGATGAAACTCAGAAACAGGAAGTTTTGATAAAGCTGGATTTTCACTGTGGAAACTAAAGTCGACTCTTTCTCTTTTCTTTTCAGGGACAAAAACACAGATGGATGAAAACACAGTGAGTTTATAATGTTTTTACAGTTGGTACTTTACACAGCAAACCAGTGTTTGTGACATCTGTTCTTCATTCTGAAGTGTAGATATAGATAGAAGAAGACAAACAGAAACAGGACTCACTGAGTTGTACTGAAGTGGCCGTAGCAGCAAAGTTCACAGGATTCATTGCAGTGAAAATTTCAACAAAAGAATATTACAATAAAAATTTAAATGGATGCAAATATTAGATAAACATGACAGTTTAAGTACAACACCAACACAAACTACAGCCTCCAAAGACGCCATAGATCTGAATCAACACGTCTTTGACACAGTGTCAATACAAACTGAACATTATTCCAGATTAAAGGGTCAGTTCACCTAAATTACATCACATCACGCAGTATTTCTCACTTAACCTCTAGCAGCTTTAAACAACACAGATAGTTTAGTTTTATTTCCAAAAACAACGTCCACGTTACTAAACTACTATAAAATCTAGTTCCAATGCAAACTGTCCAGCAGCCAGTCAGATAAAGATCAGATCAGACAGTAACTAATGGTGCGTTCAGGGTCTGCTGACTCAACTATGAACTGTGTTCAGTTTCAAAACATCGGCAGTAAACTGGGAGGAACATTTTGGATTTGGGGTACCACATAAACACTCCCTCTCTGGTCAGTCAGCTGCAGGAACATGTGACAGTTTGGGGTAGCCTACTTTATATTTACTCATATATTTATTTATTTTACTTTAATTACTTAATTTCCTTCTGCGTGTCCTTCGTTACCACAGAACACTTCTGCTCTCAGTGGAAGAAACATGTAACAGTAGCTGACGGTGCGTTCAGGTGCTGTCAGGTTATTTCTTATCTCCTTGTGTTAAAGCGGCTATATGTAAGTTTTTGATTTTAATAAATCAAATTTTCATTGCCTTATTGTCAGTGGGCTCAAAACTCACTCAGAAATGAAGCACACGCTTGTTTTGCTTGTTTTGCTTGCGTCAGCCACTATTGTGCTTTTAATGTGAGGACTCCGGGTCGGATTCAGCCCTGTGCGCGCTCCCGAGCCTCTCTCGTACTACAGCGACAACACGGCAGCTAACGACATGCAGTCCACTAACACCATCAAACAACCGGCTCACAGCAAAACACAGGCTCCACGTAAGGATACAAAACAACAATAAAGGTTTATGTGCTGAAGCCCATCAGACCAAACAGGTTCAGATGATGTCGAGTAAGAACAAAGTGAGCATTAGTAAAGCTGGAGAAACACAGAGAAAGTCACGTTAGCTCGCCGGTGTTGTAGCCCTACTGGTGTTCAAACTAACTGGTTGGCATACGCGAACTCACCTGAGCAAAAGGTAACATCTACTTCAAACTCCCCACGTTAGCTGTAAACTAACCGAGCAATCATAGATTACTGTCGTCCAGTCACATCATCATCCAGGTAACACTTTGTTTGGGCTGATCTAAAACAACTGGTTACCTTGAGCGATCTTAAAAACACCAGAACATGTTTATCAAGGTTTTTTTCTCGAGGCTTCGGCAATATTGACTCCCTAGACACTATGACACGGGAATACTTTTAAACAGTGACGATCTAACTCCGACAATACTGTAAAAACATGAATTTATTGTCGGCCGAGCCGCAGGAAGAGTAGAAGTGGAAATATTCTGCCCACAACACAGCAGGCCTAAGGCATGGACTTCATTCACATCCATCCTTCCTATATTGTAGGCTGTAGTAAAATACGAGGCACCCACTCTCCTCTGCTATCCTCTTTATCAGTAAATGCTCATCAGTTCTGCGTTTTAATACCGAGCTTTGGCTGCTCCAAATCAGAGAGACAGCTAGCTCAAATAGTGGCGTCGGCAGCTACCAGTGGCATTTCCGGTGGCAGCTTGAGATGCCACAGATTTTTCCTGATATGCCACGGCACCTTTCGCTGTTTGTGTATTTCTGGTGAAACCGACATGCCACAGATTCACTCAGGCACCTGCCGTTGTTTGTGTGGGGTTTCTGGTTGCAATATAATGTTACCATGCTACGGCATCTGCCGCTGATTGTGTACGTTAGGTCGCCACTGATTTACTGTGAGATCTGCCGCTGATTCAAATCAATCAATCAATAAACCTGGACCGAGAGAAATATGTTAGCAACAGTAGTTTATTATGCAATATATAATATTGTGCATTTCTTCATGTAAACAGCAAGAGTCACGTTTAATGAACGCATTGTTTGGTGCAATACAGCTGGTAGTTTAACCTAGGTATTTATTGTGTGTGCAGAGTTGTTACTGTTAGCACTATATTTAATATTAAATTCATATTTAATGTGGTTTTCATAGTAATAGATATGTTTCGTCCTTTCTACCAGCAGGTGGCAGTATTTAAATGAAAGTCCAGTTTGTGTCTCTGTTAACCGTTTTAAATCCAGGTTACCGATACAGATGCATTTATTGTTCTTCATTTCATTAGTTTTTTCATTATTAAGGATTAATTTGTAACCTAGTTACCATCTTCATTCACCCACAGCCCAGCGTTAAACCTGCATCCCCTTCTGTTCTAACCTGGTTCTGCTGTCAGCTTCTTAGCAGCTCAGGCAACAGACACATCAGAAATGTCCTAATATAGATCATCTGGCCAAAATAATGATTATATACAGTCTATGGTGGCGACCTAACGTACACAATCAGCGGCAGATGCCGCGGCATCTCAAGCAGCCACCTGAAATGCCACTGGTAGCTGCCGATGCCACTATTTGAGCGGGCCCCTGCTGCCAAATCATGATCTCAGCGTGGTGCGCCATTGAAATAGGATACAATAAAAGACCCAAACATTTCAATCTGAGAATCATTTGTTCATATACTGTTAGCCGAATTAACCGAAGACAGTTAATTTGTGCTATGTACCATTGGATGTACTGACCACTGTGAGTGAATTACTTTGATACAGAAAAAATCTTAAACATTCTCAGGCAAGTTCGGAGGCGTTCCCATTCCTGTCCCCACACACGCATTCAGTGAGTTACACTGTGTAGCCTACTGCAAGTCGAGCCTCGTTTTTTATTTCCCAAAACACTAACGTAAAACCCATTTTACTTGTTAGTTGTTGTTCAAGCTCATCTTCATAAGCCTACATTAGCCTAAATCAGGTACCGCCGTCGCCTACCCGTTGCTGCTTGTTTATCAAGTGTAAAACACAAAATAACTTCCTTACAAATTCCAGTTTTTCGTTTCCTATTTGTGACTTGAGCGTGCTTTCTGACGACTCAAACCTAGAGACCAACAGTTGCTATGAGTCGTGAACTGATCAATTCTGTTTCCTGTGCTGACGGAGCCCATGCAGCTGCCGTGTGACGAGTGAACCGAAGAGTCCGAGATCCTTCACGCGTGCGTGAAAATGAACGAATAACTCACTGAGACAACCCGTTCCTCCTGAGTCATACACACGATTAGGTCTTATGAACGAAACGTTCTTTGAACGACACAACACTACTACCGCCGAGCAGTTGCTAATGTTATCCGGTGCAAAGTTATATAACATTACTTTCCACATTACTTCACCAACTAACGCCACACATGTTAATTCTATCCTGTGTACCACTGTTGATTTAGCCTGCAAGAAAGGATGTAACGGCAAAGCTAATGTGGAGCGATTTGTTTACTAAAGGTAGCCTATAGTGATGCAGCCAGGAGCAGCCAGCTAACGCTACAGTAGCTCGGACTTGCCGCTGTTTGTTTCGTAACATTCAGTTTATGTTTATTTTGGTTTGACCAATACTCAGGTACACAGCTTCTCCACCTCTCAGTCGCTGTAACTAACGTGACCCACATAACATAAAACACTGCAACAAACCGGTCACAACAACCCAGAGGAAGGAAGAGCCGTCCACTAACACTAGTTACAGTAAAGTTACTGACTGCGGTCTGACTGTTATAAAGTGTGACACAGTCTCGTTATAACATTCAGTCCAGCTCACTAACCGTTTCATTATTATCCAGTACATGTAGCTGTGCTGACACCGCTGAGCCTCCGGTGACAGATTCACAGATAGTAAAGATAGTTACTGAAAGCAGCAGACGAGCTAACGATGTAGCACGTTGGCTAAATGCAGTAAATGTACCGTGATCATGTAACGAGCACGGATTAGTTCAACCTGCAGCTGATAAAACTATTACTGTAACGTTGCAGTGGGAGTTTACCTGAGTTTCCAGCTCTGTCTGTTCTCCCTGTCTGTCTATAGTCGCCGTCACTCTGCCTTTTTTCGGGAGGACTGTGCCGATATGCAGCTCGCTGCTGAATTAAGTAACGTTACGGCGCCGGTGTTGAGCTGCCTCTGAGACGGGAACGTTGAAGTAACAGAGCCTGAACATGTCTGAGTGAAAAGCCGCAGCCTGCATGCTGGTGTTTCTGCGTTTATTGCAGGATTTCTGTATGACAGTGGTTGTGTTTTGGATTCTGCTCGCTCATGACTTCAAGCGAGCACGCGTACGAGCTCACGCCTGGTTGCAATCTTAGAACCGCAGCGCTAGTGGCCGCTGAAAACTACATAATGCCCCTTTAAATGTGGGTCAGTGATGTGAAAGCTGTCAGTTAAAGTGTGTCAGAGTGAGGGTTTGTTTGTGTTTCACAGGTGAATAATGATGAAGATGAAGATGATGGTGTGGTAATCTATGAAAACGTCGGAGACCCTTCTGCCTCTGTCAGACTCCACTGATCAACAACTTCCATATCAACATCAGCTCATCAGAGAAAAGACTCCACTGCAGTTAAATAACAGCACATTTACACGAGTAGTTGAAGCCTTTAGAGAACTGTTGAGAAGATTTCTTAAGGTGCTTTGTTTATGTAACAAGGAAAGGTCAGACAGGTCTAGCTTAGAGTAAAGCCTAGTTCACACCACACAGTTTTAAGCACAGTTTTAAGAGCAGGCAGCTACTTTTCACCACAAAACACTTTTTACTCCCCTCCAGCTCTCTGTAGCTCAGACGATCCCTGCTACCTGCCTGTGCTAATCCTTTCTTTCACCCAGAGTCTTTCTCTTTATAATAACAAACAGCTGTTTTGTGTGCAGGTTCGCCTCATTTCATGTTTCACATTTCACGTGTGTTTTCTTGACAAAACGTGGTTTGGAGACCAGCGTCGGGTGACACAGCCGCTGTCAGCTCGTGTAGTGTGTGACCCCCTGTCACCGATCAGTCAGGTAGTGTGAACGCCACGACGACTTCAAGACTCACGTCACAAGACGGCAAGTTGTGCAGTGTGAACAGCACGGCCATCGGCCGACGCTGAAAGTCGTGTCGTCTGCGTGAGCCTTAATTTAGCTGACCCCATAAGTGTTTTCTGACCTTCTAGCTCGAGGTATTTCTCACACGTCCTTGTCAGCGAGACAACAACAGACTGATTAGGTAGAGTCAGTAGCTCATGCGTCAGGCTAGCAGATATCGGTGTTCTCCGGTAATCATACAAGGTTGAGTCCTACAAGAATGTTTCCAAGAACCTACTGGCTCCACAGGTTAGAGCACAACTCATGGGTAGTGACAGATTCCAACATGATGAAGCACTGGAGTCTAAACATCAGATAGATGAGTTGTTCTGGGTTAAGGCCAGTTAAAGATGAGCTAATAGGGAAACCTACAGGCACTAGGGGAAGACAGAAACATAAAAGGGACCAAAAGATGTCATCCTTCAGATTTGGTGTTGGCATTTGATGTGTTCACATGTTGTATGCTGGCACTGTGTCTCCTCGGCCGGGCTCAATAAACCATGCTATGTTAAGTCTTCATCAGTCTCTGAAACTTCTTCACACCTGAACCTGGCTCACAGTATTTCTTCAACAATAACAAAAATCTCATCAGATCATTTTTAGGTTTTTATTACTGATTGTTTTTGTTTTTATTTATCAGTGTGAGAAATGTTTGTGTGTTTTGTGCTCAGCTGTTTCTGTTTCAGTCTGACTTTGAACAACAATATTCAAGTCTTGATTTCATCTCATATCAGGAAGCCCACTGTGAGTTTTATAAAATGTCTTTTCCTGCATCAGTTGTGAAAATCTTTATTTTCTGCAGCCAGTTCAGAACACAGCAGCTGGATTTCAGCTTCATTTAACAGGAACGAGCATTTAACTCTAGTAACAGTCTCCTCTTCATTATATCTGATAACAATATAAACTGCAAATAAAGAAATGTTTACCACTTTAGTCTACATTGTGTTTTGTGATTGTAGCAAACCTAAATTTAGTTATGCAATTTAATAAATTTATGAGAATTGATACCCAGTTGTGAATTTTTCTTATTCATAAAATCAAACCAGATTCCTTGTTAAGGGCACCACCGGAGTTGTTATAATCCCAGAGTCTCCGGACCTCTAGGTAGTTTTGAATAATTATACAATTATTACTAGTGATCAGTTAGTTAATCGCTCAATTATCTTAAATCAATCAGTCAGTCTCATATCTAAAGGGTCAATTCTCTCGGCAGGGAAGTAGAAATAGGCAACACACACAGCTCTTGATTATATTACAGTGAATTTATTCTCTAACTAAGGTGATAAAAAGATGGTTGGATACAGGGAACATAAACATTTGGAGGTTCGGTTGTGGGAAGCATTTGACTCATACGGCATAGAAGAGCTAATGAAAGTAAACTAATGCTATAGTTTAGGAGTTAAAATGGACATCTGATCACAGAACGTGTGTTAAGTCTTACTGCTTGTCGACAGCCTGCTTTTGGCCTGTTGCACGGGTCCCACGCTAGCTGCCGATCCTGGCTTTTTGCTAGGGATTCTCCATGGTTCTCCGTGTCTGATTGAAAACGCCTCCTCCGTCTGGCAATTCGGCTGTTTTCAGGTTTCCTTCGTTGTAGCTGGCGAGACCACGTGGCTTGGTCTGACATCGGTGAAGTTGGCTCGACGAAAAAGGCTTAAAATGGAACTTGGTCGTTCCTGAATTAGTCCAGTGTAACTTAACGGACTGATAACTTTAACAAACAAAAGAAATAAAGAAAATAAAACAAACTGAAGGCAGACCGATGTCGCGGCACTTCAGGTGTGTAGCTTCAGGCGAACAAAAGGCCGGTCTCGCTTGCCGAGCCTGAGGGCGCCGCCTGGCGAGGCACGCCACACACGTGCCGAAGCGTCCAGGGAGCCGAGCAGAGCGCGAAGAGCAAGGAGCGAAGAGAAGAGAGCGAAGAGCAAGGAGCGAAGAAAAGAGAGCGAAGAAAAGAGAGCGCGAAGCGAGGTCGCGTGTCGCTCTTTTGTTGCTTGGGGCGTGGTTCCCCAGGGGGCGTCTCAGGTTTCCCAAGGGACTGCCTCTCTAAACTTAATGTCTAAAGAAAAGAAATCTATCTGCACGTATTATAATCAAATATTTTCCACAATCAAACCTCAACGGTCAAACGGTTGTACTGTTCTAGGCATTTGGTAACAGGAAACAATTGTCACATTATTGGTCAGGATATTTATACATTTAACGGCATTTCCGACGAGGGCATGTAATACTTATTTCGTCCACTTGGGGGAGCTCAGGTTACATGAGGAAAGCTTGGATTACATTAGATGAAGGAGTGTCTTGCTGAAAATAAAAAAAACACTGCACAAGTAACTTTCTTTTCAGCACTAATATCTTCAACAGATAGCAACAACAGTTAACATAACTACTCAAATAGAGGCAAATGTAATCAAGTAACTAAAGATTTATTTAACTCAATTAAATGCTTTGAGTCTTTGGAGACTGCAGTCTTTTTTACATTTAAAGTTCGGCTGTCCTGGATTATGTCACACTTAGATGAGACAAGGAGTATCCCTTTGAGGGGATAATAAACATAGAGCAAAGTCAGTTGCCACGGAAACATGTGTGTGTGTGTGGGGGGGGGGGGCAGTTTTGATAGGCTGTTCAGGGAAATGCCAATGGTGTCATGATCCTGTCTGTGTCTTAGCTCCTCGTTCTGTGTCTCGGTTTATGTCTTAGTGTTTTTGGTTCTGTCCTGTGTCCAATATCAGTTATATAGTCTGTTGTTTTTTGGGGTTCACTCATGTCCGTCTCTGTCTTGTCTGTCGTCTAGTGTTCAGTAACCCTTGTCTTGTCTGTCGTCTAGTGTTCAGTAACCCTTGTCTTGTCTGTCGTCTAGTGTTCAGTAACCCTTGTCTTGTTTGTCGTCTAGTGTTCAGTAACCCTTGTCTTGTCTGTCGTCTAGTGTTCAGTAACCCTTGTCTTGTCTGTCGTCTAGTGTTCAGTAACCCTTGTCTTGTCTGTCGTCTAGTGTTCAGTAACCCTTGTCTTGTCTGTCGTCTAGTGTTCAGTAACCCTTGTCTTGTCTGTCGTCTAGTGTTCAGTAACCCTTGTCATGTCTGTTACCAAAATGATCCCCTCTGCATGTCTGTCTCTGTCTTCCCCTGCTCGCTCTCTCCCTGCCTGTGCCTCTTTAGCCTCATGTCTTTCACCTGTGTTGCTCCCGCCCTGCTCGTTAGTCCCTGTGTATATATACCTGGTGTTTCTGTCTTGTCCTTGTCGGATCATTGTATGTTGTCACCCTGAGTTGCAGTGTGTGTTTCTTGTGTAGTCAGCCTCACTCGTCGTGTCTCCCTGTTTCCCTGCTCATTTTGGATTTCTGTTTTTGTTTTTGGAATCTGTCTTCAGCCACTCAGTTTGTAAGTGTGCTCACCTTTTGTTTATATTAAAACCCCTTCACTGAACTGCACCTGCTAGCCTTCGTGTCCTGCGTTTGGGTCCTCCATCCTCCTCCAACCTGCTTCACCACACCACTTACCGTGACAAATGGCTGGTTCGTGTCCCTTTGTCAGTTTAACAGTCAGGCCCCGCGTTATCAGTTTCGGAATCAAAAAGGTGCCAGTTTTATGGTCAGGGCTAGCACTTAGAGAAATCAACTTTGACCCCTCCCCATCTTCTCTGGGGAGGAGAAAGGAATTTAGAGTAGCTCCAAATTTATTCAATACAAAATGCACAAATCCACACCGTTGTTCACTACATGATTCCTTCATGTACTAACAGTGTCATAATGGAAAGTGAATATTCTTTACTATGAATGTTCTGCCTCTACTAGTAGAACCACCTCCCTCCTCTTGTCCCCTTCTAGTAGTAAACCTTCCCTCTGGAGGACCTCTAACCTTCCAGTGTCATGTTACGTCAGGCAGGGAGCAGATAAAGCAAGGATTCAGACAGAGTGAGAATTATACAGTGACAACTGGGG
This sequence comes from Micropterus salmoides, assembly GCF_014851395.1. Taxonomy (NCBI): domain Eukaryota; kingdom Metazoa; phylum Chordata; class Actinopteri; order Centrarchiformes; family Centrarchidae; genus Micropterus; species Micropterus salmoides. The sequence continues at coordinate 4,378,231 of NW_024041039.1, forward strand.
GGTCAACTTTTTTTCCAGGATGTAAAGGAAACAGCAGGTGTTTGCCTCAGTGAACTGAAGTCTTACAATCTCCTTGTTTCTTTAACGTAATGTCTGCAGTCTGTAGATGAGGATGAATCAAGTTCACCAGTTCATGGGTGCCACAAACAGGAGTCACCAAGTATTGTAGAAAGTCAGACCCACACAATGCTGAACCAGAACCAAAGACACTATCATAAAATAGAGTCTGCATTATCATCTCTAAATCAGAATTCTTATCATTTCAAGCTTCAACTTTCAACTTACTCTAAGCAAACATCTCATTTCCTCTAGCTCATGTTAACTGTGAATGAAATGTAATCTGCGTTCAATAAAGTAGTAGTCATACATGTGAAACAACAAACCTGGATTTGAACATTTTTCAGTTACCTAGCCAGGTAAAACTCCCAAATTTCAGAGTGAAAACAAATGGCGTGCTTATTGTAAAACACAGGCGAGCCAACACTAGACAAAAAGGAATACACACACTTAAATACCCAAGAGAGGTGGAGGAAACGAGACACAGGTGGAAACAAAAATCAACTCAAGGACAGGAAGTGAACTGACAAAGACCCACGAGGAAGGATTTAACAAATTAAAACAGGAAATCACCAAACTCACAACCAAAACCAGGACATCCAGGGGTTAAAGTAGTTTTCATCAGAATTTGATAAACGCCTGTTTGTCTCATGTCCACATTCTCACCAAAACACTTCCTATTCAGCTCAGTCAGGAGAGACTTAAATGAAAAAGAGGCTTAAAGAGGAATTAAAAGGAAAAGGAACAGGAGAGTTTAAGAAATGTGAGAGGGATGTACGGCCTACCTGGTGGAGGGGCTGTGACCACAGAGGCCAGAACCAGAATGGATGTGAAGGGCTCAGTGGGATCACTGAAGACTGCTTGATCCACCAGCTGCTGGAGCGAGAGAGGGAGGGAGGCCTGGAGCTGGAGTGATGCTGCAGTCTTTTATCTGGTCGGGGTCCTCCAGGAGAGAAAAGACAGTTTGAAAGTTTGACAGCAACAATATGATTGGCTCACAGAGGTTGTGGCAAATTCTGATTGGTTTAACTGAAAGAATGAACGCCCTCAATCTAATGACGGAGTTGGAAGCAGAAAAAAGGAAGAGAGGGGGCGGGGGAGAAATAGAGTCAGCATGAACGATGTCTTCCTGATTCAACTTCTGCTGAGCTTCAATTCTCAGAAAAAAAGGGCTGCAAAGATAAAATGAGGAACCAGCAGATCTCAGAGCAGTAAAATATCATCTTATCTGTGTTCTTCAGCAGCTGCTACAGTATCACCATATTGCACCATGGACATCAGGAGTCAGATTCTGGTGGGAGAGGAGTTTGACTCTTCACCTGTCTGTTCATGTGTGCTGTCAAACATCACCATGGATCCTGTCTGTTTTCTAATAAACACTATCTGAAGAAAACAAGTTGCATCATTGCAAACATTTATCTTAACTAACAATCTTCACACCTTCAGCTTCCTCTTCTTCTTCTTTTCGCTTGGTGAAACACGTCATTGTCACAAATAGACCTGAATGAACAAAGTGTGAACTCTGATGGCTGCATCTCATGTTGCTGATCAAGAATTTGGGGACCAAAAGTCACTATGAGGAAGTGACATCATCCTAACCACAGGAAGTAGCTGCTGCGTCTCTCTACTAAAGCACTAGTTTAGAAACTCAGACAGTTCTGAGCACGAGAACAAGAGACAGAAGAAGGAGAGACTCAGAGAATCATGATGGTTGAGTTCAAATGGATTTCTTTATTTCTTACAGCGGTGCTTCAGTTTACAGGTAAGAATACATATATCACATATATAAATGGAAGGCACATTGTAAAAAATAACTTGATCAATATTATTAAAGATTCTTTATTAGCTACATTTGATTTAACTAAGAAAACCAAATCTGTTGTTTCTAATGTGGTGAGTTTAGTGAACTCTTGGAAACTAAGGATAAAGAAATAATCGTCACTAACTATGAACATAACAGACATTTTCTCATTTCACTTTAATTTTCATCATTTTCTCAACAGCAGCAGCTGAAAAACTTCCCCTCTCCTTCACTGTCAGAGTTGGAGATGACGTCACTTTGCCTTGTGAAAATGTGAAAGACGGTCAGAAAAACTGTGAATATACTATATGGCTCTTCAGTGGTTCAGGAAACAAACCAGCAGTAACGCTGTTTGAACTTGGGCAGATTCACAATGAAGCCAAATCTAAATCAGACAGACTGAGTGTTACAGAGAACTGTTCTCTGGTTATAAAGAAGGTCACAGTCGAGGATGTTGGTCGTTATTACTGTCAACAGTTCATATCAGGACAACAACAAGCTCCAGACTCTCAGGTTTATCTGTCTGTTGTTACCAGTGAGTATTTCCATCATAATGTTTTCAGCTCAAACTGTCTTGTTAGAACAATATACTGAAACATAACAATAATTATGATCACAGTGATGAAGTTAACTTTACTCTTGTTGTCTTTCTCTCACAATATCTCCATCTTCACCAGTGACTGAACGTAAGGACGCTGATAAGGTGACGTTAACCTGCTCTGTGTTGAAATGAACAGTCCTGTAGACACACAGTGAAGTGGCTGTATGAGGGTAAAGATGTGGATAAAGATAACAAAGACATGAAGACATCACAGTCTGTCTGCTACGCCGCTGTGTCTTTCCGGATTCTCATTTTAGTTACAAATCAAAGTCTAACTTGAAGTGTGAAGTGACAGATGGTTACTCTGGAAAAGTGCAGCTGTTCACCTTCAGCCCTCAGTCCTCAGGTGAGAAAACAGGTGAGAATATGCTGAGCTGTTCAAGATGACTAAAACCACCAAAACATTTGTTTATTTGATGACTTTTTAAGATGACATCATTCTTTCTCATTTAGTGACAGCAGATGGTAAACATGAGGGATTTTCTAACTCAACAGTTTCTTGGGTTGTGATATTTCATTCATGCAGGTGACGCACAAACAACAACAACAACTGAAAACACAAAATCCGTTACAGCCACAACAACAATTAATGATACTTCAACAAAACTTCAAGATAGTAACTCATCTTTCTCTAGAGTCTCTCTGTCTTCCTGTCAGCCTCTTTCTCTCCCCATACTGAACTTCAATATTTTACTTTTTATTGATTTTTTTAATTTTACAGGGTTTTGTTTTTTGGTACTTTATAGCAAAAGAAAATGCTTCTTTAATTAATTAATTAACTTTCTGGAAAGACAAAAGTGACCATTATAAAACAAAAAATAGGAAGTGATCAAGAATACAATTATTGATTTATTGATTATTGATTGTATCTCTCTCCCTCTGAGAGAAGTGAGCGACACTCGGTTATGGGAGATATTCTCTTATTCAGTCAGTCTCAGTCAAAAGTCTTCACACAACACAAAATTACAAAATAAGATGTTGTCCTCTTATTCTCTTGCCAGATCAGAGGTGGTTCATCAATGTGTTTCTGGGAGTTGCAGCTCTCTTAATAACTGTTGTTATTGTTGTTGCTCTCATCAGATGGAAGAAAACTAAAGGTGAGAGCAACCACAGATATTATAAACAAGAAATTTTGATGAACCTGGATTTTTATTGTTGAAGCTAAAGTCGACTCTCTTTTGTCTCTTCAGGAAAAAAACCCCAGATGGATGAAAACACTGTGAGTTTTACGGCTGAGTAATCAAATGTTTCTACAGTTATGACAGAGCTGAATCAGCTGCTCTCTGACAGAGTCATCCAAATCTAAACAGCCTTCACAGAGCCAGTGTTTGACCACATGGAAGTAGACTCTGTTTGTTTGTTGTTTTCAGGGACGGAGCTTAAACCCTGCAGTGAGTCCAGAAAGCAGTCAGGACACGGTGAGATCTCACACTACACCCAGGACAAAGTTACACTCACTGTTTTTAGATTTGTTGTTCAAAATGTAGCTCTATGAGACACACAGTGACTCTTGAATCTAAGTTGTTTCTGCAAGAGAAGAAGTGGGGAGTCTGATGATGCAGCTGGACGACACCAGAACAGACCAGAACACAATCAAGTCCACATGTTACTGAGCAGCCATTATGTTGTCTTCTCTGTGTAGGCTGATCCTGAAGATGGTGTTTCCTACGCCTCCATCAGCTACACCAGGAAGACCAACAGTAAAGGCCGGGTAAGCTGTCTGATTGGTTCTAGTGATGATGGCAGTGAATGAAAACACTTCTCTCATTTAATGTTGTGTAATTTCTGTGTTGTGCTGTTTGTCTCTTTTCCAGGTTCTGGGTAAAGATGGTGATGATGAAGATGATGCAGTGACCTACAGCAGCGTGAAAGCTTCCTCTTCTTCTGCTGGAGCCTCAGCTGATCCCAGCGACCTCTACGCCACCATCAACTAACCAAACAAATAAGACCACATGTAGTTACAGCTCATATCATTACAGGTAATTTACACTGAGAACTGATAAATGTTTTATTATTTGAATTATTTTATGATAATATATGGGACATTTAGCTTGATGAACTTGCTGTCAGGCACTTTAATGTGCTAGTGCTGTGTTGTAGTTAGTTTTTACTGTTATTTCTATATCACCTGTTATTGTTTGATATGCAGTCATTTTAACACCTATATCTCTGTTCAGGTTATTTTTTATGTTCTGGTATGAAAGTAATTAAATGTCAATCAGAAGCAGAAAGGTGGGTCAGCGAAAAGACGGTAAACAGCTTCGATTCAGCTGTAGGCTACATGTTACCGACCAGCTTGGTAACATGGACTGGAGCAAGAGTTTCATAGTGGTGAGTTATTAATCTGTAACAAAAGTATCTTTCATCCATAAAGTTTTAACTGAGCTCTGTCTCTACATCACAGTAACAACTTTATGTCCATTGACTGCTTGGAGGGTAGCTAGTGTTTGGAAGGGAGAGAGCTGTGTGCTGCAGCCCACTGTTTTTCCACCGGCGTTTTTGAGGGTGTGTTGGACTAGTCGACACGTATGACACGTATTTTCTTGTGACATCACAAGAAAGGGAAGAAAAGGCTGGACGATCTGTTTTCAGACTGTTCAGAGCAGAGTTTTCTGTGGGAGATGGGAACTCCCTCTGGGCTGGACTTTTTCACTTTGCAAACCTGTTACATGCACAAAAAAGATATAACTCAATAAAGGAGAGGGGAAAAGCCAAAAAACATAATACCACCTCTTTAACTTCCTCTTCATCTTTTTAGAATGTGAAACATTATTGTCACAAATAAAAGGCAATATAAAGACAAAGGTCAGTTTTACTTGATCCAGGCAGGCAGGGTCAGAACACCAGGTAATAATGCTGCATTTGACACATGAAGTTGGATTTTGTTCCTAGTCGGAAATTTCAACTGGAATTCACCTTAAGGAGGCAGAGTGTTACACACTTCTCTGCGCTTCCATTTCAGCTTTTACCAAAACTCCATAGTGACGGCGTCTGCCCCCAAGCAGATGCTGAAAACAGTATTGGCTCCGACACTGTGGAACGCTCTTTCTTTAGACTTACGTTCCTCAGTCTCTTCGCGCCTTTAAAAAGCAGCAGCAGACTCTTTTCTTCAAACTGGCCTTTGTCTCGCCTCGTGCTGTTTAGTGTTTGTAAGTCACAAGCATTGAGCTGTGATGGTTAGGTTTAGAACAAACTAAGAAGTGTATACTGAAGGTGAGGAAAGGATCGGGCAGGCGGCACTGATCGGGCACCTCAAGGTTCCTAACTGAGTGAAATGAACGAATGAGGTGTTTAAGTGGTAGCCGTGATAAGAGCTCTCTAAATGCTAAGTAATGGCCCTTAAATGCCTCCTTCCTTCTCTCCTTTAGCAAAGGGTACACTGGACCGTCTTTTACGAAAGGAAAGGAGATAATGCCGTCCCATAATTCCTTGCAACAGCAGCATTTAAAGCAACTCACCATTGTAGTTTCACTACGACAGACCCACATAAATGTACAGAAGCATCTAAAAAATATTAGAATATCTTGGAAAAGTTTATTTGAACTGAACCATTTCATTTTTTCATTTATTTCGGTTTGGTCATTTACAGATCATTCAATCAAATCATTCAAAACATAAACACTATAGATGACCAGGTGCAGGCAGAAGCAAAAGCTTATTGTGCCTGCCCTTAACTTTAGAATCATAAATGCAACTCATTATTGACAACATCTCTTGATAAAATTAACAGTAACACATTAGTGGACCATTGTCCACACCAGAAGCCTATTTAATTAATTTTCATTCTAATAACTATTTTTCCAATGTTATTCTCTTGTAGATATTTTTAAACTGAAAAATAGACGTGGCTTGTTTTAACTCATTACAGCAACTATTCCACAATTTAACTCCTTTATTTGATAAACAGTGTTCTCTTAATGTAGAATGTACTTGTGGTTGATTAAATATACATAATCCTCTAAGATTATATTTACTTTCTCGCTGGGTAAATAATAATTGCAAGCATTTAGGAGTTTTATTATATTTGACTTGGTAAATAAACTTTAACGTGTACAAATCAACTAAGTCATAAAACTTCCAAATTTTTGATTGATGAAACAGTAAATTACTTGGTGAATTATAAGGTGCATAGTTAATTAATCTGATAACCTTCTTTTGTAATAGGAAAATTGGATTGGTTCTAGTTTTGTATGTATTTCCCCATATTTCAATACCATACGTTAAGTATGGTGTGACAAGTGAACTATAAAGTAAATGTAATGCATTTTTGTTCAAAATACATTGCAACTTATACAAAATTGCAATCGTTTTTGATACTTTCTTCTGAACGTTAAAATATGCGGTTTCCATGTCATTTTACAATCAATAATTACTCCAAGGAATTTTATATGATTTACTCTTTCTAATGCATCATCATTAATTGTAATCCTGATCTCATTATTTATCTCTTATTACTAAATACAATTAATTTAGTTTTATTTAAATTTAATGACAATTTATTCAAATCAAACCCATTCTTTAGTTTATATAATTATTTCTCTACCACCAACACAAGCTCTGTAAGATTTGGGCCAGAACAATAAATTGTTGTATCATCCTCGAAAAGAATAAAATTTAAAACATCCGACACTTTACAAATATCGTTTATATATAACAAAAATAACTTGGGGCCCAAAACAGAGTCTTGCGGAACGCCACAATTAATTCTCTGAAAGCAGGACGCAACTCCATTTAAATTAACATACTAAAAATTTTCTAACCAAGAATATACATTTCCCCTAAATCCATATTTTTCCAATTTATATAATAATATTCTGTGATCGATGGTATCAAAAGCTTTCTGTAAATCCAAAAAAATGTAATTTTTTATCTACTGATTGTGATATATTTTCTACCATTTTAACAACTGCCATTGTTGTTGACCTATGAGCTCTGAAACCAAACTGATGTTCATTCATTATATTATTTACTTCAACATAGCTATCTAATCTTTTAACAAATAATTTCTCTAATATTTTTGAAAATTGTGACAACAGAGAAATAGGTCGATAACTACAAAACAAATGTTTGTCGCCACCTTTTACAATGGGAAACCTTTGATATTTTCATTTGCGTTGGGAATATACCAGTTTTAAAAGATTGATTGCAAATATATGTAAATGGATAAATAACATTTTCAATAATATTTTTAACCATAAACATATCAAACCCATCATTATCAATTGACTTTTTATTCTTACAGTCTTTCACTATTTTCAATATTTCATCTTTATTAGTTGGGTTTAAAAAAAATTAGTTTGGACTTTCATATGTAACCCCAATTTCCATTCCATTGTTTGGAATGGGTACAATTTTCTTTGCTAAATTATTACCTATATTTACAAAATAATCACTAAACTCATTAACTATTTCCTCTGTTCGACGTATTGTATAGTTGTCTTTATTAAAGTAATTAACACTATCCGTATTACTATATTTTTATGTATTAAATCATTAAGTACCTTCCATGTTCCCTGAATATTTTGTATCAACAATTTTGTGTAATAATCTTTCTTACTATTCCTAATTATATTCACTAGTTTATTCTTATATGTTTTATATTTGCTTTCAGCATCTTGAGTTCTGGAATGTATAAATTTTCTGTATAATAAATTTTTCTTCTTGCAGGACTTTATAATTCCTTTAGTAAACCACGGTTTCTGCATATTACATTTATATGTTATCGTTTTAAATGGGCAGCATTTATTATAAATTTCTAGTAATCTCTCCAAAAAATACTATAAGCTTCATTTGGATTTTCATAACTATAAATCTCATCCCAGTTACACTTATTTAATTCCATTTGCAGTGTTTCAATTGCTTCAGATGTTCTATGTCTCACTGTTCTTGAAAATATGGTTGGACCTAGTGGTGGTTTAAACACATTTTGAAAACATGCAAAGACAGGCAGGTGGTCACTAATATCGGTTATTAGAATACCTCCATCAATTTTGCAAACGTCATTTGAAAATATATTATCAATTAATGTTGCTGATACTGTTATTCTTGTTGGCTTTGCTATTACTGGAAATAATGTACTATTATAAAAGGCATTAATAAATTCTGTGGTCTTCTTATGTCCCCCTGGATTAAGCAGGTCAACATTAAAGTCACCACAGACAATATTTGTCTTATTTCCATTTGAATTGAACATGTTCCCTACAAATTCATTAAAAATACCCAATGATGAACTAGGTGTTCTATATATACAACAAACAATTATATTCTTTTGTTTTTCCCATACGAATCTCAACAGTAACACACTCTAATATATTTTCAATAGTGATTGACCTACTAGCCATTATATTACATTGCAGACTTGAGTCCACATAAAGAGCAACTCCACCTCCTCTCCTATCTTTTCTATTCATTACAAACATTTGATAACCCTCTAATTCTACCTCTGCTAATTTATCTTCGTCCAACCATGTTTCAGAAACAGCTACAACACTAAATTTTGGAAACAGGTTCAAATAATCTTTAATTTTTGAAAAGTTACTCCACAAACTTCTACTATTTAAATGTATTACAGAAAAGGCATGTTTCATATTCACTCCTCTCTTGAACTGTTCTTCCGTATAATAGTGACAATTTGGCTGACTACACAAATATTTGTCCGGATCAATATCTCTTTCAACGTCATACTTACTATAATTTATATCATCTATCTCAACACCTAGATGTAATATTTGTCATCATCAATATTACATAATGCCATTTCTAAAAAAAATAGACTAATGTAACTAAAACAAACATAAACTAAACTAAATACTCTACAAGTCCGTACAATAGTCCTCATGTCCAACAACAAAAGAAGTAAATCACCCATTTTTTCAAAGACAATTGTAATCTTCTTATCCTGAAGAGTAGTCTGATCGACGACATTGGATAGGTATCTCATACAGTTTTCAATTAAAGTTACTTAAACTGGTCCAAGTCTTTTGTTTCCCTTACCGTGATCACCTTTGATTGTTCTGGCAACCCATTTGTACGAACAAAAACACGACCATTTCTGGTCCATGTCGCCTGTATCTTCTTTTGTTTCCACAAACTCCTCGCTTGTTTTGCAATATCTGCATTCTTTCTGGTAAGGTGTTCGTTGATGTTCACTCCACTTCCCCTTAGCTTGCGTGCTTGTCGCAGTAAGTCATCCTTGCGCTTTCTGTTCGCAAAGCGAATGACTATCGTCGGAATGGCAGTCTTTTGCTTACTGGGAAGCAGGTGACAAGCCGATATATCCTTCGTGTCAATGATGATGTCCTTTTTTGCAAGAAAAGATTCCACTTGTTGCTCCAATGTTTGCAGCTCCTCTACCGGTGCGTTTTCCCCCTCCATAGCGCATCCAGTGCCAGCTGCAGCTACTCGGGCATAACTTCGGTGCTTTGTTTCCAATCCATTAATAATTACTTCGTCTACTCGCGTATGCTGTTCTAGGTCATCAATTCTTTTCTTTAGCCCATTTATGACCTCATCTTTCTCGGAAAGAAGTACTTTTAGATTTTTCACTTCATCCAACAGCGTCACTATCTTAGCTTGCTGCTGCGTCAGGGTGAAAATGTCTTTAGACATATAATTTAGCGATCTCTTAATTTCTTCCAACTCATGGTTTACTTCCACTTGTGGATCTGTTCTCTTAGTCGGCATGTACGATCCAGTTGAACATCAATAAATGACAATTTTAGATCAATTTACTTCATCAGTTTGCTTCTCCAGGTTCACCAGCGTGCAGCGTGACCACCATTATTCAATTCGGTATGTAAATCATTCACTCTTCCAGATCCAGATTTAATCTCTCAACCAGACTGAGAGATTAAAGGATCAGGAAACATTTGCAGGTGTTTTGAGTTAATTAGCTGATTAGAGCTCTTCTCAGGTCGACTTTTCTCTATTCAAAATTTTTACTTAACCTGTAAATAGTTTTGAGCTACTGGAGTTTTGATTTCCACGAGCTGTAAACTGTGATCATCAAGATTAAAACAAAAGGCTTGAAATATTTCACTTTAACTTTTGAATTGAAAAAAAAAACTTTTCCATGACATTCAAATGTTTAGATGCACCTGTAGAAACAACAGAGCATCTATTTAACAAATATATAAACAAGATTAAAGCACCCATCCCGGGAAACTCTATATATTTATGTCTGAATACATTTTACTCTTTACGCTCAACTTTCTCTACTTGTATATTGATTTTGTTATTATATTGTGTCAGCATTTTAATCCTTTTTGTTTTTTCAGCAGTATCTATGTTGTTGTTACTTCCTATGAGCAGCCTAACTGATGGTTAAATGTACCAAATGAAACATCCTTTCTTAGGAGGTGTGATTCTGTGTTGGACAGGAAACCTTTTGAAGTGAGCAGCATTGAGTTTGTATTGTTTGTATTTAATGTTTCATGGTTTTATGTTATGTTGTGAGGACAAACATGGCCACAGTTTCCAGGTTCAGTTCGTCCACAGACACATTTTAAATCTCCAAACATGCTGAACAAAGAACAGCCTGAAGATTATTGAAATAATTATTGACGTTCTCCCGTTCTGTATGTCTGTAATTATAATTGTCAGAACCAATTAGAGTTTGAGACCTTGGGAGTGAGGACATTTTGTCTGTTTCTCACTTTGGGACAGACCTTTAAAAGAGTGTTTTAGGGTGAAGATTAAATAAGATTCAAGTTCAATGAAGGTTTGGGTCATTTAGTTGTGAATGTTAAGAGTTAGGGACAAAGATATACTGTGTGAGAGACAGAGAGAGCTCTCTGCTGGCTGTTGACTCCAGAGCGCCATCATGAGGTCAGTCCTTTATGTTTCCTCATCTCTTTTGGGTCTGTGGTCATCTTTCCATCAGGGAGGCGGAGACACACCATTTGTTCTTTTTCAAAACAGCGGACTTCTGGGTGTGGTTGGGGCATGTGAGGGACGACCCATGAGATGACTTATTTTTCTTCCTGTAGAACACAATGCACATATTAATGGCCTTCTGGCTTCCTCTTACTGCACATCTGCTTCCCAAACACACAAAAATACAGCGTTTACTCAAGGAAAGAGACGCTGACATCTCCGACGAGCTACATTGGTCACATGACACGGCCCGCATGCTGAGGTAAAAATGGCGGCTAGAAAGTTAAAATCAAAGCATTGCTAAAACTTATTTTAACGGTCGAACTAACACAAAACTGCTACGTAAATCATTGTATTGACATCAGACAACATGTGTTGAAAGTTATAACGTAAATGGTTCACTTTCCAAAGTAAACAATACGTTAGCCCAGCAGCACTTTTCCACACAACTTAGCCTTCGCAGTGCAAAACGAGACTGAGGGAACCGGAGCACTACGGAAGATTAGGAGGTACAGAAGGGATAGTGTGCAGCTAGGATCATTTCCACAGGGAACATTAGCAAAATAAAGATAAATGAAAAATAACTCAATAAAATAAATAAAAATAAAATTCACAATTATTCAATAAAAACATTAAATGATAAATAAATTCCATAGATGCAAATTTGAAAATAAGAATCATTAAAGTGCATTTTTAACTCCGTTACACAGACAGTAACTAATGGTGCGTTCAGGGTACGGCTGCAGCTAATGATTATTTTAGTATTCAAAGCTTCTATAGATTATTTCAACGATTCATCGATGCGTCGTTTAAGAAGTACTTTTGCTTTGCGGTGGCGCCCCCCCCTGTAACGGGATCAGCTGTGCATGTTTATGTGACATATATTTATTAGTCCTTTCGGAAATTCAGTGTGTCATACAACAAACATCAGACCAACAACCAGACAGCTGCTTTACAAACACAAACATCACCCGAGTACAAGTTATACTAAAGGCTCGTGCAGACTACACGACTTTCAGCTGTTCACACAACTTGACGGCAGTCTTGAAGTCGTTGTGGCGTTCACACTACTTTACTGATCGGTGACAGGGACAAACACTACAAGAGCTGACAGCGGCTGTGTCACCTGACGCAGGTCTCCAAACCACGTTTTATCAAGAAATCACATGTGAAATGTGAAACGGGAAATGAGCGATCCTGCACATGAAACAGCTGTTTGTTATTATAAAGACAAAGAATCTGGGTGAAAGGATGGATTAGCACAGGCAGGTAGCAGAGAGAGCTGGAGGGGAGTTAAAAGGTGCAGCTCCCCGACACCCAGTTAACTCCTGACTGTGAGGTTACAACTCACGGCCCAAAAAGGAGAACAACAAACGCACGTGGTCACATTTTCAGCTGAGGACTGCAGCTTACTTTGGCTTCAACTCAACAATCAGTCATGATTTCAGTTAAATGTTACAGTTGCTGTTACTGTTACCTTGACTATCCTCTGACGCAGGTCCACTCTTGTTCACCTCTTCTCTTCACCAGCCAACCTATCCCTCACCTACTAATCATAATAGCTCCCCACAGTGGCCAGGAGGCTGTACTGCCCCATTACTAGGCACTACTGATGTCCACACTATACCTGTTGTGACTAGTATCAGAATCAACAAAATCACTCCCTGTAACACAGCTGACTTGTCAAACTTGATAACTGTTCCTTGCATTTCAAAACTGGCATTGGGGTCTGCCGCTAATATTTGTTCAAAGGGTCAAAAAGGGTCAGCGCAAAATCTGGATAGTTTGCCTTTGAAAATAGCCTTGGTGAATGTACAATCAATCTCAAACAAAACTTTCATCCTAAATGATTTCTTTTTATCACGTGATTTTCTATGTGTAACTGAGACTTAAGAGATCTAAAGTCAAAGCTCAGCCTTGGCTTAATAGTGAGACCCGTGCCCTTAGACAGGAATGCAGGAAGGCAGAGAGGAACTGGAAGAAGAATAAACTGCAAGTGTCCTACGAAATATTGAGAAACTGCCTAACGTCCTACCAACGCCTGGTCAAAGTCTCTAAAACAAAGTACATCTGTGATATTATTGCTAGAAACACACACAGCCCTAAGACCTTGTTCAGTGTAATAAACACTGCATTAAACCATGCTACTGCACTCCCTGATGCTACCGCTGAAATTACAGAGAAGTTCTTGAGGTTTTTTATTGATAAGGTTGACTTCATTAGATCTGGTATCTCACCCTCCGGTCTGGACCCATCTGAGCTAGTCCCATGCCCCGTCTCTTTAAATTATTTTGAGCCCGTGGTCTTGTCTGAACTGATCGATATAGCCTCATTTATGAAGCCTACTTTTGCTCCTACGGACACTGTCCCCTCGCGTCTTTTAAAAGAGGTGTTGTTAGATGTTGTTGCTCCCAGCCTTTTGTCTATAATAAATAGCTCTCTTTTAAACACGCTGTGGTTCAGCCTCTTATTAAAAGACCCAATCTTGATCCTATGGATTTTAACTTTAGGCCCATTTCTAATTTATCTTTTATCTCTAAAATATTGGAGAAGGTCATTCTTTCTCGACTCTCTTCGTTTTTAGCTGAAAACAACGTGCTGGATAACTTTCAGGTTTCAGGATACATCACAGTACAGAAACAGCACTGCTGAAGGTGCTAAATGATTTATTGCTGTTTGGTGACTCTGGAAATTCTGCGATTCTACTCTTGCTTGACCTCAGCGCGGCTTTTGACACCGTTGATCATGACATCCTCCTGGATCGCCTCCAGCAAGGGGTTGGTATCCAGGGTGTCGCGCTACAGTGGTTTCACTCTTATTTGAAAGATAGAACCTTTTCTGTTAGCTTTGGTAACATTTCCTCTTCTTCAGCAGCAATTAAGTGCGGAGTACCTCAAGGTTCAATCCTGGGGCCAATCTTATTTTCTTTGTATATGCTCCCCTTGGGCTCCATTCTCTGCAAACATAATATATTTTACCATTGCTATGCTGATGATCCACAGCTGTACTTACCTCTGAAACCAGGCGATTCAAAGTCCTTACAGTCTATTTACAGCTGTCTAAATGAAATTAAGCGTTGGATGGCAATCGACTTTCTGCAACTAAATGAATACAAGACTGAAGTGATTTTATTTGGTTCTCCTAACTCAACTGAGGAATTATCAAAAAATTTGGGCCCCATGTCCATTAATGTACAACCCTTCGCTAGGAACTTAGGGGTTATCTTTGTCTCAGCATTAAAATTCGACAAAAATATAAACTCTGTTGTTAAAGGTAGCTTTTTTCATTTAAGGACCATAGCAAAACTTAAATCCATTCTCTCTGTTAAGGACCTTGAAACTGTCTTGCATGCTCTTATTTCCTCTCGATTGATTACTGTAATTCCTTGTACTGGCATCTGTCACTCATCTTTATCACACTTGCAGCTTGTTCAAAATGCAGCTGCTAGATTGCTAACTGGTACAAGGAAGAGGGACCATATAACCCCAGTATTGGCTGCTCTTCACTGGTTACCAGTCAAATTTAGAATCGATTTTAAGGTGCTGCTAATTGTTTTTAAGGCATTACATGGACTGCCTCCATCTTATATTTCAGAACTCCTAATGTTTCATCTCTCCTCCAGATCCCTCAGATCATCAAATCATTCCCTCTTAGCCATCCCACAGTCTCGTATGAAAACAAAGGGTGACCGTGCCTTTTCAGTGGTGGCCCCGAGACTGTGGAATAATCTACCCCTGATTATTAGATCATCCCCCGCCAGCCACACTTTTAAGTCTCGACTTAAAACACATTTTTATTCTTTGGCTTTTGAGTCTGTTTAGGGGCACCTGCGCTTGTGTTTTTATTTATCTATTTTGTATCTAACTGCGTTGTTTTGCTGTATGCCATTAATTGTGTGGCCTGTTTTATTTGCTATGGTTTTATGGTTTTACATATTTATATATGTATGTATGTATGTATGATTTTTTTTGTTTGTTTTTTATTATGTCTTTTTCTGTATAACTTGTCCAGCACTTTGGTCAACTCCAGTTGTTTTTAAATGTGCTTTATAAATAAACTTGACATGGCTTGACTTGAATACCTTGTCTGTGGTCCGCTGGCAGAACACCGGCTGCTTTCTGATTAGATACAGTCGTGCTGTTGCCGAGGCGACATAAGTTTCGTTTTGCGGTGGACGGACGGTAACATTACAGAGTTGATGTTTTCTTTAGCTTGAAATAATCACATAATAATGACGCCGTGTTCACAGCGTAAGCGTGATGTGCGACAGTAATAAATGTCCGTGTGAAACACTGTGCTGTATAGTTATATGGATTAAACGAAGAATCGATGCATTTTATTAATCGATTTAATCGATGAATCGTTTCAGCCCTAGTTCAGGGTCTGCTGACTCAACTGTGAACTGTGTTCTGTTTCAAAACATCAACAGTAAACTGGGAGGAACATTTTGGATTTGGGGTACCACATAAACACTCCCTCTCTGGTCAGTCAGCTGGAGGAACATGTGACAGTTTGGGGTAGCCTCCTTTTGGTTTAATATACTTTATTTATTTTCTTTGACTTTAATTATTCAGTTAATTTCCTTCTGCATGTCCTTTACCACAAAAACACTTCCTCTCTCAGTGGCAGAAACAGGTAACAGTAACTGTAAAAGTCATTTGGTTTAATGTTTATTATTTGTTGTTGGCAAACCTCCTGCCACCAGGGGTAGCCATGGCGCTGTCACTTTGGCTGCACCAGAGTTGATTTAATCAACTCTGACAGGAGCAAACAGTTTTTTGACCGTGCAAATGTGGTACGAGGAATGAAAGTGGAATTATTGTATTTTGTTTGGTATTTACACTTTTCCTGCATCAGTTGTGAAAATCTTTATTTTCTGCAGCCAGTTCAGAACACAGCAGGACTGGTTCTGGCGAGCAGGTTTGGTGGATAGAGGACACAGGCTATCCATGCATGAGCTCAGTGTAGAGCACAGAGATTGTGCGGCATCATTGACCTCGAGTGAGGAAAATGTGTTGAGGGGAGGTAGAGCGGAGGCTACCGCTGAGGCAAAGTGAGTGGGAGACAGGTTGTGGCGGTGTGAGACATAAGGTGCTGGAACAATGGGCTGTTCCTGTAGGCGTACTGTGAACTGGATGAAATAGTGGTCAGACATGTGTAGAGGTGTGACTGTAAGGCATTCGGTGGCACAGTTTCAGACAAGAACGAGGTCCAGCACCTTGCCAGCTTTGTGCGAACCCGTGTTAGATCAAAGGACTGAATCAGAGACAGGAAGCCTGCTGAGTTTGATTTGTATCAGTGAATGTTCATGTTAACGAGGACAAGTAAGGAACAGTCATGTTCTGGGACTGAAGACAGCAGCGTGTCCAGCTCGTCCACAAAGTTACGCACTTGTCCTGGTGGACGGTCACAATCACAGACCTTTACCGGAACGGACAGCAAGTCAGCATGATATTCGAAGGAGGCAAACTGATTTGGGGGAAGCAGCTGTGTGAATTTTCCATTTGGAACGAGCATTTAACTCTAGTAACAGTCTCCTCTTTATTATATCTGATAACAATATAAACTGCAAATAAAGAAATGTTCACCACTTTAGTCTACATTGTGTTTGTGATTCCTTCATGTACTAACGGTGTCATAATGGAAAGTGAATATTCTTTACTATGAATGTTCTGCCTCTACTAGTAGAACCACCTCCCTCCTCTTGTCCCCTTCTAGTAGTAAACCTTCCCTCTGGAGGACCTCTAACCTTCCAGTGTCATGTTACGTCAGGCAGGGAGCAGATAAAGCAAGGATTCAGACAGAGTGCGAATTATACAGTGACAATCGAGGGGTCAACTTTTTTTCCAGGTCGTAAAGGAAACAGCAGGTGTTTGCCTCAGTGAACTGAGCTCTTATCCTGCATTCAGACCAAACATATTTAAAAAAGCAAATTTAATCTTTTCAACGCTTTAACGCGAATAAACACAACTCACCATTACTACAGCTGTATGAAACCAAAGTAAACATTTTGTTGGGATTTAATTGCAATAAACTAAACTAAATAAATCAAACTGTTTGATTTGTTAAACATATGAATTCATGCTTTGTCAGGTCTTTCAGCAAGTCAGCTTCAGTCCAACTTCCTCGCTTTCTTTTCTCCAAGCAATGTTCAGTTTTGTCCGTCTTTTATATATACAGGTGAAACTCGAAAAATTAGCATATCGTGCAAAACTTCATTTATTTCAGTAATACAACTTAAAAGGTGAAACTAATATATTATATAGACTCATTTCATGCAAAGTGAGATATTTCAAGCCTTTATTTGATATAATTTTGATGATTATTATTTAAAAAAGAACTGGTCTGTTTCTCAGTGGTCCAAAGTCCTCTTTTCTGATGAGAGCAAATTTTGCATCTCATTTGGAAACCAAGATCCCAGAGTCTGGAGGAAGGATGGAGAGGCACACAATCCAAGATGCTTGAAGTCCAGCGTGAAGTTTCCACAGTCTGTGTTGGTTTGGGGAGCCATGTCATCTGCTGGTGTTGGTCCACTGTGCTTTATTAAGTCCAGAGTCAGCGCAGCCGTCTACCAGGACATTTTAGAGCACTTTATGCTTCCTTCAGCAGACGAGCTTTATGGAGATGCTGACTTCATTTTCCAGCAGGACTTGGCACCTGCCCACACTGCCAAAAGTACCAAAACCTGGTTCAATGACCATGGGATTACTGTGCTTGATTGGCCAGCAAACTCGCCTGAGCTGAACCCCATAGAGACTCTATGGGGCATTGCCAAGAGAAAGATGAAAGACATCAAACAATGCAGAAGAGCTGAAGGCCGCTATTGAAGCATCCTGGTCTTCCATAACACCTCAGCAGTGCCACAGACTGATAGCATCCATGCCACGCCGCATTGAGGCATTAATTCATGCAAAAGAGGCCCAAACCAAGTACTGAGTACATATGCATGATTATACTTTTCAGAGGGCTGACATTTCTGTATTTAAAATTCTTTTTTTTATTGATTTCATATAATATTCAAATTTTCTGAGATTTTGAATTTGGGGTTTTCATAAGCTGTAAGCCAAAATCATCGAAATGATATCAAATAAAGGCTTGAAATATCTCACTTTGCATGTAATGAGTCTATATAATATATTAGTTTCACCTTTTAAGTTGAATTACTGAAATAAATGGACTTTTGCACGATATGCTAATTTTTCGAGTTTCACCTGTATATGAAGCATTAGTCCAACAGAGCTCTGGGTGCCGACCGACGCTAACAACAACAGTGGACCAGATGTGCACGGAAGCTAGCTGCTGAGAAGCTCGAGTGAAGATAAATCAACGTTGTCATCCGCAAAACTAAAGTGAAAAGCTAATTTAAGAAAAGCAGTTTACTCCGAGCTCCTCCCACGGGTAAACGGCGTAGTTGTCAGAGTGTAATCCAAACCGACCGCGGGTGTTTATTTGTCCAAAAGCTGCAGCGCTGCTCTCTGCTCTGTCCTCGACTTCTCCAAGTGTAGCAGCTCTCCTCCGGCCAGCAGCATTTCAATCCCCCGCTCTGCCTGGCCCTCTCCACACAACGCTCTGAATCTGTCGGTGATGTCAGGATGATCCCAACGCTGAACGCTGCGACTTTCTTGCTCGAGTTGAACATTTTCAGCTCATGCCTTCGCTCCATCCGACAGGAAATCGCAGCGCTATGTGTCTTTGCATTGACTTTGTATGTAAACGCAGCGCCCACAACGCTCACTTTGCTTTTGGTCTGTAAGCACCTTTACAAAGTTACAATCTCCTTGTTTGTTTAACGTAATGTCTGCAGTCTGTAGATGAGGATGAATCAAGTTCACCAGTTCATGGGTGCCACAAACAGGAGTCACCAAGTATTGTAGAAAGTCAGACCCACACAATGCTGAACCAGAACCAAAGACACTATCATAAAATACAGTCTGCATTATCATCTCTAATTCATAATTCTTATCATTTCAAGTTTTAACTTTCAACTTACTCTTTTCTAAGCAAACATCTCATTTCCTCTAGCTCATGTTAACTGTGAATGAAATGTAATCTGCGTTCAATAAAGTAGTAGTCATACATGTGAAACAACAAACCTGGATTTGAACATTTTTCAGTTACCTAGCCAGGTAAAACTCCCAAATTCCAGAGTAAAACAAATGGCGTGCTTATTGTAAAACACAGGCGAGCCAACACTAGACAAAAAGGAATACACACACTTAAATACCCAAGAGAGGTGGAGGAAACGAGACACAGGTGGAAACAAAAATCAACTCAAGGACAGGAAGTGAACTGACAAAGACCCACGAGGAAGGATTTAACAAAAGAAAACAGGAAATCACCAAACTCAGAACCAAAACCAGGACATCCAGGGGTTAAAGTAGTTTTCATCAGAATTTGATAAACGCCTGTTTGTCTCATGTCCACATTCTCACCAAAACACTTCCTATTCAGCTCAGTCAGGAGAGACTTAAATGAAAAAGAGGCTTAAAGAGGAATTAAAAGGAAAAGGAACAGGAGAGTTTAAGAAATGTGAGAGGGATGTATGGCCTACCTGGTGGAGGGGCTGTGACCACAGAGGCCAGAACCAGAATGGATGTGAAGGGCTCAGTGGGATCACTGAAGACTGCTTGATCCACCAGCTGCTGGAGCGAGAGAGGGAGGGAGGCCTGGAGCTGGAGTGATGCTGCAGTCTTTTATCTGGTCGGGGTCCTCCAGGAGAGAAAAGACAGTTTGAAAGTCTGACAGCAACAATATGATTGGCTCACAGAGGTTGTGGCAAATTCTGATTGGTTTAACTGAAAGAATGAACGCCCTCAATCTAATGACGGAGTTGGAAGCAGAAAAAAGGAAGAGAGGGGGCGGGGGAGAAATGGAGTCAGCATGAACGATGTCTTCCTGATTCAACTTCTGCTGAGTTTCCTTAATCTTAAAAAAAAGGGCTGCAAAGATGAAATGAGGAACCAGCAGATCTCAGAGCAGTAAAATATCATCTTATCTGTGTTCTTCAGCAGCTGCTACAGTATCACCATATTGCACCATGGACATCAGGAGTCAGATTCTGGTGGGAGAGGAGTTTGACTCTTCACCTGTCTGTTCATGTGTGCTGTCAAACATCACCATGGATCCTGTCTGTTTTCTAATAAACACTATCTGAAGAAAACAAGTTGCATCATTGCAAACATTTATTTTAAGTAACAATCTTCACACCTTCTGCTTCCTCTTCTTCTTCTTTTCGCTTGGTGAAACACGTCATTGTCACAAATAGACCTGAATGACCAAAGTGTGAACTCTGATGGCTGCATCTCATGTTGCTGATCAGGAATTTGGGGTCTCTGTCAGTCACTGTGGATGAGAGAAAACTATATTTCAAAATGTAAAAGTGAAAACTGTAACTGAGTTTTTGGCTGTTTGGACATCGACAAGAAATTCAGAGAGACTGAAATCTAAAACAGACTAAAAGTCACTATGAGGAAGTGACATCATCCTAACCACAGGAAGTAGCTGCTGCGTCTCTCTACTAAAGCACTAGTTTAGAAACTCAGACAGTTCTGAGCACGAGAACAAGAGACAGAAGAAGGAGAGACTCAGAGAATCATGATGGTTGAGTTCAAATGGATTTCTTTATTTCTTACAGCGGTGCTTCAGTTTACAGGTAAGAATACATATATCACATATATAAATGGAAGGCACATTGTAAAAAATAACTTGATCAATATTATTAAAGATTCTTTATTAGCTACATTTGATTTAACTAAGAAAACCAAATCTGTTGTTTCTAATGTGGTGAGTTTAGTGAACTCTTGGAAACTAAGGATAAAGAAATAATCGTCACTAACTATGAACATAACAGACATTTTCTCATTTCACTTTATTTTTCATCATTTTCTCAACAGCAGCAGCTGAAAAACTTCCCCCCTCCTTCACTGTCAGAGTTGGAGATGACGTCACTTTGCCTTGTGAAAATGTGAGAGACGGTCAGAAAAACTGTGAATATACTATATGGATCTTTGATGGTTCAGGAAACAGCAGCAGTAGAGCTGTTAACTTGGACAGATTGGTGAAAACACCAAAGCTAAATCAGACAGACTGAGTGTTACAGAGAACTGTTCTCTGGTTATAAAGAAGGTCACAGTCGAGGATGTTGGACGTTATGACTGTCAGCAGTTCATAACAAAGGAGGACACAACATGTGAAAACTCTCTGGTTTATCTGTCTGTTATTATCAGTGAGTATTTCCATCATAATGTTTTCAGCTCAAACTGTCTTGTTAGAACAATATACTGAAACATTACAATAATTATGATCACAGTGATGAAGTTAACTTTACTCTTGTTGTCTTTCTCTCACAATATCTCCATCTTCACCAGTGACTGAACGTAAGGACGCTGATAAGGTGACACTGTTGCTCTGTGTCGACACGTGAACAGTCCTGTAGACACACAGTGAAGTGGCTGTATGAGGGTAAAGATGTGGACAAAGATAACAAAGAAATGAAACATCAGCTGACTGCTACGCCGCTGTGTCTTTCCGGATTTTATTTTAGTAACAAATCAAAGTCTAACTTGAAGTGTGAAGTGACAGATGGTTACTCTGGAAAAGTGCAGCTGTTCACCTTCAGCCCTCAGTCCTCAGGTGAGAAAACAGGTGAGAATATGCTGAGCTGGTGTGCGTTTCCCGAACAACCACGTAAGGTAACGTTGAACTATGTTGGTACGATGCATCGTTACACAAACAAACATCTGAAATACGACCGTTTCCCTAAACTCATACTTTGAACTAATTAGTTTGAGCCAACGTAGGTCGAACTAACATGTTTCCAGGTGTGTTCGTCTGACTTTCACAGCACGAAACTCACAAAACGTCATATTCTACCTAAATATGTCAGTTGTGACCGATATTAAGTGACATTATTTTGCTAACTTATTATTTAGGCTTTTTATATTATTGTCGTACCAGCAATAACAAGAAAATCAACAATAGTATTAATGAAATCAATAATATAAATAATATATAACCTAATCATTTTATTTAGCCTAAATATAGGCTATAACTGAAGAACTATTAGCGATTCCAAGACATTTAGTGAAACAGGTTTAGTATCTTTGTGTCAACACTGTAACACTATTATGAATCTCTTGGCATCTGACATCTAGGTTTTGAGAACAGCTCAGTGCGCTAAGTGTCTGAGCTTACGCATGTTCTCTATTGAGACAGATACGACTCCCGTGAGTTCTCTATTTATCTTTGTTATAAAGGCAACGAAAACTCTCAGGGATTTATTCATTACAGTACTTTCATGGATTTTATGCTGTCCCTTTTTATGTTTGTAATGAAGACTAGAGAACACCCATCTTCCCCAGAGGCCCAGAAACGTATACATGTAGGTAATATTAAAAGTCTTGTCTTTACATTCTCCGTTTTGTCCTTTAACCTTTGTACTGGGTGACTAATATTAAATTAAGTTATTGTGAGCAGACGGGTAATCTGTGAGAAAAACACCTGCTGTTTGTAGATGGTCTACACTGAGATACTTAGTAGCCTACTGAATCAATGCAACCCTACCCATGACCCCACAAATACATTTAAAAGTACTTTTACAACTACATTTATTTTAAATTCACCTTAAACATGTTTGTACAGCAGGATTATCTAACATTCCCTGCTTAAAACACATCACATCCACCTCCTAACACTGCATTTTCTGCTCTCTGTGACGTAGTCACCGTGAACTAAGCTTCTAACCACAGGTCAGGAGCTGTAGTTCCAACTATGCAACTTAACAACAGTTGGTGCGAACGTTCGTCTGAACTATGGTTTCAGGGAACACCTGCGTCGCTTAACGATGGTTCGTACCGTGTAAGTTACCAACTTAGTTACCTCCGTAGTTCCAACTAGGGTTTTAGGAAACAGTTGCGTCGCAACTGCAAAGTTCCAACCAAGGAAGTTGCTACCGCAGTCAGCAACGATGCTTTTGGGAAACACACCCCTGTTCAAGATGATTAAAACCACCAAAACATTTGTTTATTTGATGACTTTTCACAGTGATGAACTTTACTCTTGTTTTCTTTCTCTCGCAATATCTCTGACATCTAAACCAGCAACAACAACAACAACTAAACCAACAACAACAACAACAACTAAACCAGCAACAACAACAACTAAACCAGCAACAACAACACAACTAAACCAACAACAACAACAACAACTAAACCAGCAACAACAACAACAACTAAACCAACAACAACTAAACCAGCAGCATCAACAACAACAACTAATCCAGCAACAACAACAACAACAACTAAACCAGCAACAACTAAATCAACAACATCTAAACCAGCAACAACAACAACAACATCTAAACCAGCAACAAAAAAAACAACATCTAAACCAGCAACAACAACAACAACTAAACCAACAACAACAACTAAACCAGCAACAACAAAAACAACAACTAAACCAGCAACAACAACACAACAACTAAACCAACAACAACAACTAAACCAGCAACAACAACTGAAAATACACAATCAACAACCAATGATGCTTCAACAAAACTACAAGGTAGTAACTCATCTTTCTCTGGAGTCTCTCTGTCTTCCTGTCAGCCTCTTTCTCTTCCTGTACTGAACTTCATTATTTTATTCATGTTTTTTTGTTTGTTGTACAGGTTTAGTTTTTGGTGTTTTTTTATGGCAAAAGATAAAAGCTTCTTTAATTAGGTCACATTTTCAGAAAAGACAAAACTGGCCATTCATCATAGTAAAATACAGAAAATAGGAAGTGATCAAGAAATTAATATTCAGGTTTAATTTATTTAGGGCTGAACCCACATAGTCAAAGGTTTGATGCTTCGATGGGCGGAGTCTGATTCGACTGTCAATCTCACAGTCGAAACTTCGCATCAAAATGAGGATCATGGCATTTTGGCGATATGCGGGAGCTCAATGTCTGTTTTTACATAGAACTACCAGTTTTCTCCCAGTAAGTTAATATACAGTCTAGCTCTGCGGTAGTGGCAGAGAGATGGAGCCCCTGCGTCCCCGCTATTGTGCCGAGTTGTCCGCACCTCGCGGGACTTTCGGATCATTTATCACTATTGATAAACCTCACAAAGAATATTATCCATCCATCGTCAACTGCTTATCCTGCGTACAGGGTCGCGGAGAAAGAATATTATATTATTTTTAAATAGTACTTGAAATTGACCCGCAAGGAACCACAACGTGCATGCATTTGTAGGCCGCACGGCACGCATGAAAAACTCTGCATAAGACCGGTGAAAGGCCGGCGAGCAGAGCTGAGAGGAAATGATCAACAGCAAGCCTCAGTTTATCTGTAACGTTAAATGTACAATGTAAGTTACACTGACTAATGATGATAGAGGCTGCAATCCCCCACAATCGCCGTGCACAAACACACACTGATTCCACTATCAGTCGACTTTGGGCAAGACTTGACAATTCTGATTGGACCATGTAAATCGTTAGTTGGGGACAGCCCTAAATTCATTATTGATTCTCTCTCTCTCAATTTTCAAATGTCAGTTTTCAAAGTGGCTTGATTGGCATGAAAGAATAATGTTCATATTACCAAAGCAACAGTAAAAGAAAACAAACAAAGAACCATAACAATAATAACATTGTCGCTATAGTAACGGTATGATGGTTTCATATTTGTGTTCCTCTGGTTGTCTTCAGGTTTTGACATGTACGTGTATATTTAGCTGCAATTATGTCACATCTTTGTGTTTCACCTAGTAGGTATGGAAGTTTTCCTTTATAGGTTTCAGTAATTTGTAGTTTTCTCTTAGATCTTTGTGTTTTTCACATGTTGTGAGGAAGTGTTGTTCATTTTCTATTTCCTGTGATGTACAAAGTGAGCAGATCCTTTCCTCTCTAGGAAGCCAGGTTTGTCTCTGGCGGCCCGTCTCGATGGCCAGGTTCTGATCACTGAGTCTGAACGTGATTGTAGAATTTGGTAGCTCTTTATTGGATTTGGATCAGTGAGTATTGGCCTAGTTCTGCTCTGCCGACGTTGTTTGGGGTTTTTTTCTGTTTACATACAAAATGCTCTTACAGAATTCTGTATGAAAAGATTCAGTTGGGTGTTTCTCCCATTTTACAAACCTAGACCTGAGTGGACCCCATATTTACCTCCCATAAAGGGAAGTTGGTTCCAGGACCGATTTGAAAATCTTTAGCCAGATCTTTATTGGTATATCATGTTTTATATTTCTTCAGATGGCATAGAAAGCTCTCCTTGCTTTGTCCCACAGATCTTTCACAGCCATGTTTAAGTTTCCTGTTGTGCTCATGAGCCCAGATATGTGTAATTTTATAGATGTTGTGTCTAAATATAATTTGTGCTTGTTTTCTTGATGTCTGCATCGTTTTTGGAAGACCATGATCTTTTTTTTAGGTTTACTGTCAGGGCCCAGGTGAGACAGAATTCATGCAGCTGCTGGAGTCTTAGGACTTACTGTAGTCATCTGCAAATAGAAGGCATTTAATCTGTGTGTCATGCAGTGTGAGGCCGGGTGCTGCAGATCTTTCTATTATTTGAGCCCGTTCTCATCTCAGGGTGTCCAATACCGACGCTTTCAGAAAAAGTGACAAAGCATAGTTATTTGGGAGAGACCGTAGGAACTGTGATTGGTCAGCTGGGTAGCCTCGCAATACCTCCGACAGGAATGCCCCGTGCTTTGGAGTAAACTTTACAAGGGGCAAACCAGCCATTCACGTTAGCGGAGGGCTAAAAAGGAAGTTAGCCTGCTCGGCCGGCAAAAGTCAACACAGTGGACGCTGAAGCGCTGCCACCTACAGCTGTGCACGTCGACCACGTGCACAGCTGTAGGGTTAGCCGCCAACGTCAAATAATTAAGCTTTGACACGTTGTCTCACAGCGTTGGTAATGACGCACTGAGATGAGAACGTGTTGGTGCTTTGGGTTTTATACATATATTGAAGACAGTTAGAATGCATTGGTTTTATGATGTCATATGTTTTCCCTCCAACAACACACTCAATAAGTTTAAAGAATAAGCCATCTCTCTCTCTCTCTCTCTCTCTCTCTCTCTCTCTCTCTCTCTCCTCTTCTGAGTCTAAAGTCTGAATGTCAGAGTGACACTCGGCTGTGGGTGGAGATATTCTCTTATTCAGTCAGACGTGTTCACACAGCACAAAATAACAAAATCACCAATAAGATGTCCTGTTTTATTGTCTTTCCAGGTTGGTGGTGGTTTGTTGCAGTTGCAGCTCTCTTAATAACTGTTGTTATTGTTGTTGCTCTCATCAGATGGAAGAAAACTAAAGGTGAGAGCAACCACAGATATTATAAACAAGAAGTTTTGATGAACCTGGATTTTTATTGTTGAAGCTAAAGTCGACTCTCTTTTGTCTCTTCAGGAAAAAAACCCCAGATGGATGAAAACACTGTGAGTTTTACGGCTGAGTAATCAAATGTTTCTACAGTTATGACAGAGCTGAATCAGCTGCTCTCTGACAGAGTCATCCAAATCTAAACAGCCTTCACAGAGCCAGTGTTTGACCACATGGAAGTAGACTCTGTTTGTTTGTTGTTTTCAGGGACGGAGCTTAAACCCTGCAGTGAGTCCAGAAAGCAGTCAGGACACGGTGAGATCTCACACTACACCCAGGACAAAGTTACACTCACTGTTTTTAGATTTGTTGTTCAAAATGTAGCTCTATGAGACACACAGTGACTCTTGAATCTAAGTTCTTTCTGCAAGAGAAGAAGTGGGGAGTCTGATGATGCAGCTGGACGACACCAGAACAGACCAGAACACAATCAAGTCCACATGTTACTGAGCAGCCATTATGTTGTCTTCTCTGTGTAGGCTGATCCTGAAGATGGTGTTTCCTACGCCTCCATCAGCTACACCAGGAAGACCAACAGTAAAGGCCGGGTAAGCTGTCTGATTGGTTCTAGTGATGATGGCAGTGAATGAAAACACTTCTCTCATTTAATGTTGTGTAATTTCTGTGTTGTGCTGTTTGTCTCTTTTCCAGGTTCTGGGTAAAGATGGTGATGATGAAGATGATGCAGTGACCTACAGCAGCGTGAAAGCTTCCTCTTCTTCTGCTGGAGCCTCAGCTGATCCCAGCGACCTCTACGCCACCGTCAACAAACCAAACAAATAAGAGACCACAGTGTAGTTACAGCTCATATCATTACAGGTAATTTACACTGAGAACTGATAAATGTTTTATTATTTGAATTATTTTATGATAATATATGGGACATTTAGCTTGATGAACTTGCTGTCAGGCACTTTAATGTGCTAGTGCTGTGTTGTAGTTAAACATGTATTAGTTTTTACTGTTATTTCTGTATCAGCTGTTATTGTTTGATATGCAGTCATTTTAACATCTATATCTCTGTTCAGGTTATTTTTATGTTCCTGTATGAAAGTAATTAAAGCAAACTAAGAGGAAGTGGGACAACGCTCATCTTGACTGAGTCGCTTCTGAGAGTCAAAATAAACAGGGTTTAACACCTCCACAGCTCTTCACACTTTTAACTTCCTCTTCTTCTATTTAGAAGGTGAAACACGTCACTGTCACAAATACAAAGTGTGAACTTGAGGCTCAGTGTGAATCTAAATATAGTTTATTGTAACTGTCATGCTTCAGAGGAAACTGGCAGTGGTGCGGCACGTGCTGCAGTTTATTTTTCAGTGTTTGATCCACATCCATCAACCTACGAACGCTTTTTCATTTCCCCAGTATCTCCAGACAGAGAACATTTAGGGGAATCACGTTCTTTCAGGCTCTTTCAGAGGTGCGTCAAGCAGACTACAGACTCTTTTAATGTTGTTCAGAATTTTTCAAAGTAAAAGCTCAGTTCAACGCCAAAGAGCTTCTTGTGCTTTTATTTTGTAGACAAAACCCTAAAGAGGAAGTGATTATGTGAGTAACTGTTGCTGTCATGACTGAGATCTATTTCAGCACCGCTATCAAAGCATTTATTTATTTATATTTTTTGCTGCTATCAAAGCACCATAATCTGGCCAGATATTATTGCTGCGGGCAGCTTTGGCGACCACAGAGAGAATGAATGTGTTTCTCTGTCAGTGTTTGTATAAACTTTATCTAATGTGTGGTTTATAATGGACTGTGGTGCAGAAACAGTGACAGTGTTTCACACTCTCGGCTCACATTCTCCATGTTGTCTGTCAGTGGCCAAGTCACAATAACATCTGGTTTTACTGAATAATTAAGTAAATATAATTTCTTAATTCCCGCGACCCTGTACGCAGGATAAGCAGTTGATGATGGATGGATGGATAATTTCTTTATAAATATACTGAAACCTCATTTCTTGACTGGCCACTCTCTGCTGTCTCATACCGCAATCAGACCAAACGCGAATTTTCACCTCGCGACGCTTTCCTCACGTGAGTACATTGTGTTCACACAACGCGAGAAGGCGAATTTAACGCGATAACGTGAATAAAAACAACTCGCCATTACTACAGCTGTATGAACCCAAAGTAACATTTTGATGTGATTAAATAGCAATAAACAGATCAAACTGATGCCGAAATAACTACAATATGATGCAGTTTTGTTAAACATATGAACTAACAACACTGGAACCGGATGTGCCTGAGGAAAACCCAGTCCGACCACGGGTGTTTATTTGTCCGAAACCTGGAGCGCTGCTCTCTGCTCCTCTAGCCCAAGTTTAGCAGCTCTCAGCCGGCCTGCAGATTTTCAGTCGCCTGCTCTGCCTGGCCCTCTCCACACATCGCTCTGAAGCTGTCGGTGACGAATGGACAATCTCAACGTTGATAGGCTATCGCGACTCAGCGTCATGTGAATTCCTTCGCGTTGCCGGCACCGCCCCCTTCGCTCCACCCGACAGAAAATCACGGCTCTACGCGTCTTTTCATTCACTTTGTATGTAAACTCACCGCCTCTAACGCTCGCTTCACTTTTGGTCTGAAAGCAACATCAGAAGAATGTCAGACACCGTAGTATGGAACGCTAAAAGGCTCTCAATACGCCACTTTCCTACCTCGTTTTGTTAAAAAAACAGCGTAAAAAGCGCTGTTTGAACGGCCAGGACGCCGCTTTTTACGCAGCCAAAAAGCAAAACGGCGTAAAAAGCGGCGTGGAATTGTGTAAACAACGACGCATTTTTCGTCGGTCTGGAGGCGGCGAAAAAAACGTCGCTCTATGTGCTCATGTAACGCCGCTTTTTACGGGGCTCTGTGTCCCCAATGACGCGCATCATAACGCATTACAAGACGCGTAGTGTTAGATGATAATGAGCTCCACCCTGTCTTTTCCAAAGCCAATCAGTTTGAACTGTTATCACCCAATCAGTAAATAACAAGAACAGACCACATTAATCCAACCCAACACAAGGATGAGCTTCCCTACCTTAGCTGATAAAGTGATTCAATACGCTCAATGCTAAATCGCTGCCTTACAAATAGATTTTCTATGGGTCGCAGGTTCGTGCCCCGTTCGCATCTTATTCATTGCGGGAGGTTTTTCTGTTTTCTGTTACAATAGCAATCGGTAAACTGAAGTTATAAGCACACAAACCTTACTGTGTTTTCCTCTATTTTATTAACCTAATAGAACCAATCCAATATTAATGTACCGACTGAGCTTACTATGAGGTGCAACGTCTGCAGGCTTGAGAAAGGAGGATGGTTGGTGTGTGCAACTGACTGTTCAGCAAATGCACAACAAATACAAGCTTTGAATCTGCAGGGCCCTGTTTCAGAAAGCGGGTTTAGTGAAAACTCTGAGTAAATTGAGCCCGAGATGAAGGAAACTCTGGGTTTTCGGTTTCAGAGAGCGAGATCAGATTAACTCTAGGTCTGTAACCCCGGCAACTTACGCTGTGAACCTAACCTGCTCGGGAGGAGGTTTACTTCAACTAACGCTGAGTTTCTCTCCGACTCCTCTCCTGCGGAGCTGGAAGCGGTGTGACAAAAGTGACATTTCCTCATTCATACTGTCGATATCATGTTGAAATGAGCAAGATTTTATTAATGGAACATAGACGTCTAAAACTTCACAGTCAGTTAGACACATTTTAAATTGCAAATAATCATTAATAGGTATAGGCCTAGTGAGTCGGACTGTGGCTTTACAATCACAGGTCCATGAGGAGCCTAAAATGTGTCTAATCTGTTCGATTAATATTTTCATCTTACGTTATTGTCACTGGCATTTAGTCCCGTCAGGTTCCAGCTGAATAAACAGGCCTGTAGCTGTTTAAAATGAATGAACAGGCTGGAGGAGAATTCGAGCACTATTATTCATTAAGGAAATTCCAGTCTGCTAAATGATGAATCAGCAACGCTGTATGAAATGTAATATTGTTAACGTATCAATCATGCGTTTTATAGCCAATCATGGTCCGCGTTGGCACGCATTCATTTTTCTAGCTCCACCCGATTAAAATAGAGGCTCTGCCTTTATTTACCCGTTGCCATGGTGAATTGTAGTATCGGAGCTCCATTGATGGCTTTTTTCCATCCCCACGCACGCGCTCATCAGGCTCAACATACTCTTTTGAACTGAGACACAGCTTATTCTGATCGGCCTTTCTGAAATGTAAAACTCAGAGTTTGACAGCTCAGAGTTCGTCAACCCAGAGTTCAGGTTTACAACTCAGTTTGTTGAACCCGCTTTCTGAAACAGGGCCCAGGTCTTGGCAACACAGCAGAACGGGCGATCAGACCAAGGAAGCAGAAAAGCAAGTGTGTTCCTACATGATGCATATATCTGACATCTCACATATGAACACAGTTGACTCACCAGCTCTTCAAATCAATCAACAGTTGCTGCATCTACACTTAATGAACCAGCAAGGATTCATTTTAGAATGGTTAGGCCTTTTTAAATGTAGTTTTCCTAAACTGGTCACTAAGTGTCTGGGCTTGTTCTGAAAAAGTCCTCCATCTTTAGAAAGGTGATTTCAGTAGCCAACATATCTTTAAACATTCTCTAAAAACTGGTAAAAATAAACCTCCTTGAGTTTTAATTGAGAAATTAATGAACAGAAAACCACCAAAATGAATTTCAAAGAATAAACACAGCGTTTCACTTCCTTTAACTGTTTAATTAACTGTTAAAATGTTCTTCTGTTGACCTTTTTCATCAAGTTTATCATTTCAAGCCTGAAATATTTAATTTCATGTGTAATGAATCTAGAATATATAAAAGTTTCACCTTTTGAAAAAAATGTAAAAATAAATGAAATTTCCACTATATTATAATTTTACGAGATGCACCTGTAGATTACTTGACATTTTAGGTGGCAAGTTTTGAACCTGCAGCAGTTCACAACTCCATCCTTGATTAGGAGAGTGCCCTTCTTTATTTTTGTAACACAGCAGATGGAAATGAGCACAGACTCACATTTCTTTTAGCCAAATTTTCAAATATGTGCTTAAAATTATGAAGTGGATGGAGACCCAGCTGTGGTAGGGCTGCGTCTTTCCACGGGACAGGAAGTCTCAATGTCATGAAGATTACTGAAAAGATAATCAGATATGCTCTTCGAAAGTTGTACCACACCAGGTTTCAAGGTACATCATGTAGGAACACACCTGCCTCCAGTGGTCTGATCGTCTGTGCTGCTGCATCCAAACCAAGAATGTCCTGAAGGAAGTAATTTCTCTAGAAATTAAAATATACAAGAATGCATGTGTACTGTAGCCAAATCCTTAAAACGTCTAATTTATTGGTAGTTTGTGAGTGCCACCTAGTGGAGGTCTTGCATTACATTTGGATGGTGCTGAATTAGTTCTAATTTGTTAATAAAAGTAGAGGGAAACACAGACGTTATTTACTTAAAATGTAGCTTTTAATTTTTGGAGGTTAGTATACTCATTTTACCAGGAGCGAGTTAGGACCTTCCACAAATGATAACCTGTTCAATGGGGATGTGAACCTGCAACCTGCCTCATAGAGCAAACTTCTCACTATGACTGTATAAGCTACAATTTATCTGTCTACCGTCAATATTTCCAAACAGTGACATTGTCTAACAAATTTTTAAAGGGCATAGTGGCAAGGCAAGTTTATTTATAAAGCACAATGCATACAAAGTGGAAATTCAAAGTGCTTTAGAAAAAATCAGATGAAAGAACACCAAGAATGTGCGTTAAAAGAACATAGAGAAATGAAAGATTAAAGTGGGCCTACTATAAAAATAAATAAAATATGCCTAAAGGATAAGAAAATCTACAGCATTCTGGATTCTGAGTGGAAAATTAAGTGGTTAATTAAGTGATTGCCGTTTCTTTAGATAAACGATATACAACACAATAGTAGGTAGTTTCGTATAGCTTAATGGGTGCAACAATTTTGCAGGTCAAATCTTACATTGCCGTGATTTAATTAGGACCAAAGTAAGATCCCATCTCTCTAACTATAGACAACTCAAAAGGTCTGGAGTGGTTTTCTTATGTGTCTGTGGCTTGCTTACAGACAACAGAGAGGTTTTGTAGTTCCTTCAACACACAACATAATAAATTTTAGGCCTATATTAAATATAATATACAATGAAACAATTTCTACAGTTATTTATACACATAAGCTATAAACAACATATACAGTGGGTACGGAAAGTATTCAGACCCCTTTAAATTTTTCACTCTTTGTTTCATTTCAGCCATTTTCCAAAAATCAAAAAAGTTCATTTTATTTCTCAGTAATGTACACTCAGCACCCCATCTTGACAGAAAAAAACAGAAATGTAGAAATTTTTGCAAATTTATTAAAAAAGAAAAACTGAAATATCACATGGTCATAAGTATTCAGACCCTTTGCTCAGTATTTAGTAGAAGCACCCTTTTGATCTAATACAGCCATGAGTCGTTTTGGGAAAGATGCAACAAGTTTTTCACATCTGGATTTGGGTATCCTCTGCCATTCCTCCTTGCAGATCCTCTCCAGTTCTGTCAGGTTGGATGGTAAACGTTGGTGGACAGCCATTTTCAGGTCTCTCCAGAGATGCTCAATTGGGTTTAAGTCAGGGCTCTGGCTGGGCCATTCAAGAACAGCCAGGAGTTGTTGTGAAGCCACTCCTTCGTTATTTTAGCGGTGTGCTTAGGGTCATTGTCTTGTTGGAAGGTAAACCTTCGGCCCAGTCTGAGGTCCAGAGCACTCTGGAAAAGGTTTTCGTCCAGGATATCCCTGTACTTGGCCGCATTCACCTTTCCCTCGATTGCAACCAGTCGTCCTGTCCCTGCAGCTGAAAAACACCCCCACAGCATGATGCTGCCACCACCATGCTTCACTGTTGAGACTGTATTGGACAGGTGATGAGCAGTGCCTGGTTTTCTCCACACATACCGCTTAGAATTAAGGCCAAAAAGTTCTATCTTGGTCTCATCAGACCAGAGGATCTTATTTATCACCATCTTGGAGTCCTTCAGGTGTTTTTTTAGCAAACTCCATGCGGGCTTTCATGTGTCTTGCACTGAGGAGAGCTTCCGTCGGGCCACTCTGCCATAAAGCCCCGACTGGTGGATTGCTGCAGTGATGGTTGACTTACTACAACTTTCTCCCATCTCCCGACTGCATCTCTGGAGCTCAGCCACAGTGACCTTTGGGTTCTTCTTTACCTCTCTCACCAAGGCTCTTCTCCCCCGATAGCTCAGTTTGGCCGGACGGCCAGCTCTAGGAAGGGTTCTGGTCGTCCCAAACGTCTTCCATTTGAGGATTATGGAGGCC
The DNA here is from genome assembly GCF_014851395.1 of Micropterus salmoides. Classification (NCBI taxonomy): domain Eukaryota; kingdom Metazoa; phylum Chordata; class Actinopteri; order Centrarchiformes; family Centrarchidae; genus Micropterus; species Micropterus salmoides. The sequence continues at coordinate 4,412,291 of NW_024041039.1, forward strand.
ACTGTGCTCTTAGGAATCTTAAGTGCAGCAGAAATTTTTTTGTAACCTTGGCCAGATCTGTGCCTTGCCAAAATTCTGTCTCTGAGCTCTTCAGGCAGTTCCTTTGACCTCATGATTCTCATTTGCTCTGACATGCACTGTGAGCTGTAAGGTCTTATATAGACAGGTGTGTGGCTTTCCTAATCAAGTCCAATCAGTATAATCAAACACAGCTGGACTCAAATGAAGGTGTAGAACCATCTCATGGATGATCAGAAGAAATAGACAGCACCTGAGTTAAATATGAGTGTCACAGCAAAGGGTCTGAATACTTATGACCATGTGATATTTCAGTTTTTCTTTTTTAATAAATTAGCAAAAATTTCTACATTTCTGTATTTTTGTCAAGATGGGGTGCTGAGTGTACATTACTGAGAAATAAAATGAACTTTTTTGATTTTTGGAAAATGGCTGCAATGAAACCAAGAGTGAAAAATTTAAAGGGGTCTGAATACTTTCCGTACCCACTGTATATAGGCCTACGTATGCTATACACCCCGAACATGTATTGTATTGTATTGAAGAGTCCATCTTGACTGCGTTAGTGCACCAAGCACCATCGATGTAAAACAGAGTCCACTTCTGCTCATCTTGCCAGAGTCTTGCGCTGACAGATCGAAACATGGACCAACTGCCAAGTGCTTGATCGGGGATGTTGATGGGGCAGGTCTCTGTAACAATGTGGACAAAACTGAATTCATTTGTTTGGTCAACATGAGTCACATTTTGTCCAGACTGCATCTTTAGGAGCAGAATTAAGTCCAAGCTGGGCCAGCATGGCTCCTCTCCTGGCTCTCCGTCCTCTCCTCTGAGCGATCGCTGCACCCGTGTGGTGCCTAGTCCGGTTGTTTGGCCCGGGTGGATCGTGGTCTGCTGGTCCTTAATCCAAAAACCCCGTCTTCATCTTCCAGTGACTTTATTTATGTCAGAGGTAACGCATTGGCAATTAAGCTGGGGGGAAAGTGTAGCGAAGTTTGAAGGAGCTAACGTTACCAGCTACTGCTTCTACAAGCGCTGCCGGTTGCCATAGAAATCAGAATAAGTTGGCTCATTTTAAATGGATTACCTGCAAAAAGACTAGAGACTCTCATACTAAAAAAACTAGAGAAAACCCATGTCCGTTTTACTGTGCTGCCATGACCTGCAAATTCAAAGCTTGTATTTGTTGTGCATTTGCTGAACAGTCAGTTGCACACACCAACCATCCTCCTTTCTCAAGCCTGCAGACGTTGCACCTCATAGTAAGCTCAGTCGGTACATTAATATTGGATTGGTTCTATTAGGTCAATAAAATAGAGGTTAGGTTTGTGTGCTTACAACTTCAGTTTACCGATTGCCATTGTAGAGGAAAAGCCTCCCCCAATGAACAAGATGCGAGCGGGGCGCGAACCTGCGACCCATAGAAAATCTATTTGTAAGGCAGCGATTTTATTATTTACTGATTGGGTGATAACAGTTCAAACTGATTGGCTTTGGAAAAGACAGGGTGGAGCTCATTATCATTTAACACTACGCGTCTTGTAACGCGTTATGATGTGCGTCATTGGGGACACTGAGCCCCGTAAAAAGCGGCGTTACATGAACACATAGAGCGACGTTTTTTTCACAATTCCACAGCGCTTTTTACGACGTTTTGCTTTTTGGGGGCGTAAAAGCGGCGTCCTGGCCGTCAAACTGAGCTTTTTACGCAGTTTTTTTAACAAAACGAGGTAGGAAAGTGGCGTATTGTGAGCCTTTTAGCGTTCCATACCGTAGCTGTCCTACACTCTTTGAAAGGGTAGGGGGCAGTGGTAGGCTGCACAGATGGTTGCAATTCACAACCCTCACCACTAGATGCCACTAAATCTTACACACTGAACCTTTAAGAAGTCTTACACACTTCTCTGCGCTTCTATTTCAGCATTTACCAAATCTCCATAGTGACGGTGTCTGCCCCCCCGACCATTTACATCAATTAAATTAAAGGTAAACTGAAGAGGAGCTGTGCATAAAAACCTAATAAAATTAAACTGCTGCAATAGTACAAAAAATAGGATAATTAAATGTGGACTCTCAAACATCAGATTTCTCTCATCTTAATGTGAACTAGTGAATGAATTAATATCAGATTATATGATTGATTTATTTTGTCTGACCAGTAGATCAGTTAGGTCTTCTGACCAGGGCTCACTGGTTGTTCTGGCTGGCGTTTTCTTCAAACTAGATCTTTTTTACAGCAGACATGTGTAATTTTCAGGACTCCAGCCATCATTAATTGTTTAATTTAAATCTGTTTTCCTGCTGTGCTGTGTCAAAATGTCTTCTATGAAAAAAACAGTTATGTGTGTTTTGGGCAGGTTAGTATTGAATCTGGATATTTTCCCCTTCAGGCCAGTAGGGGCTGATTAATGTTATTGTGCAGGTCCTGACTGGGACATAATATAATGCTCCTGTACACTGAGTTGTTTTAGATCGAGGGAAGTTTCAACAAGTCAAACGTTCTCTGCATCTCACACTGTGAAATCATCTGTGTCAGGTTAGTGTTTGTTTACTGAACCCATCAGTTAGCAGCAAGCCAGTAGGACTCCATCCATCCATCCATCCATCCATCCATCCATCCATCGTCAGCTGCTTATCCTGCATACAGGTCACGGGGGGCTGGAGCCAATCCCAGCTGACATTGGGCGAAAGGCGGGGTACACCCTGGACAGGTCGCCAGTCCATCGCAGGGATAAAATCCATTGACCACATTTAGCAAAGTCAGACGCACATCATGATACTTGAATAACACTCACAATTACCTTCTTTCTTTTGGTTTGTTTTATTTTGGCTTTGCTGTTATCTAATGCTGTTTCAACACCGTTTTATGTTTCTGATTGTTGAAATAAGCTATAAAGTGTTGTATTATAATTTTCTACAATAAAAAAAGAAATCACCGACCATGACGGATATACGATGTTGGTCATCATGTAAGTTACCATTGGCTATTGAGCCTTTTCTCTCTTATGCCATAACTCCCTAATATGCATATGTCTGTCAACAATGACTGAGACCTGTTCGAGCTGTTACTGGTCTTGTAAAATGATCAAAGTGAGGATAATGTTGCAGCGTGTAGCCTCACGTTAGGTATTGCAGCCTTCAGCAATATCATTAATTCATTTTACTTCAGTCACAGATGCCGACACCCTCGTCTTAATAAAGGCCATGATGAAGCTGGATGACCTCTACAGTAAATGTGATGTATTATTTCAGTGTCTCCCTCACACTGATTTTTTGTGATGGCCGGCCACATTATCAACGCTGACCACCACATATTGATTTTCGATTATTATTCTTTTTTACTATTTATAAGTGGTAACATCTATCTGATTACAGAGCTGCGCACAGCGTACATATTCCCTCAGCACCTCCTCTCGCTCGGTCGCTCTCCCTCTCTCTTTCTCTCGCCACAGTTACGCTGTCATTCTGTGGGAAACACTGTGTTTGCTGTTTACATACAATAACTGGGATTCATGTTGCTAAATATGGGGGGCAGGAGGGTGAGTGTGAGCAAGCATTTTCAATGAGACAACCCTTTCCATTATTTGGTGACTGGTACCCTTCAGGCCTTTTTGCTATCTTGGTTATGAAGAAGGCTACTAATATTTTCCACCGTGTTGTCCACCTGTAGACGCCTGCATTAAAACCACACAGGCGCAGTGTCAAAGATGCGCTTTAGTCCATCTTCAGAACATTGTAGTTTCATCACAGCAAGTCACATCAGTAACATCCGCCGTCGCATTTTTACAAATTACAAATATGGATTCTCTGAGCCCCGCGGTCCTCTTGTCCTGAGTCCTTATGAATTATCCTTCACATCTTTCCTTGAAATCATGACGTTTTCCATCAAGGTCAAGGAAACATGGTTAGAAAAGGAGATTTTTTTGGACTTTTTGGGTTAGGGGTATTAATCTATGTCGATGGTTCTCCCTGTGTTTTCCAACGACTCCACAGTTTAGGATACAGAGCTAAAGGCAAGACAAGGGCCAGCACATGTCGCTCTGGGCTCTCCTGGCAGTGTGGAGAAAGGAGCATTTGAGTCTGTTAAGTTTTGGCATTGAGCTGTGATGGTTAGGTTTAGGAGAAACCTGTCAGTAAGGGGAAAGATCCCATGAGTGCTCCTAAGATGAGCAGGACAGGAAGGAATCGGGCACTTATTTTATTATTATTAGATTTCGCTATTAACCTCCCTTTGAAATGTCACAGTTAATTAATTGTACAGGCTCCACCACACCGAAATGAAACTGTTGCAATTTGCACAAAACGAAAACAAAGTTACTGGAGCGGTGCACCAGCTTGAAGTGCCGTGCTTATCAGAGACATGGAGGCTACTCCTGTACACTGCTAAACTATGGCAGATGGACCAAACTGTGAAGCTTTATTTCCAGCAAAGAAACGGCTGAAGTCGGCAGTGTGGGAGAATTCAGACTGACCAAGGCGTTATTTAAGAGGTGACTGATCACCTGTTCAAAAACATGCCATTAAAAGGAGCGAATAACTACATTAAACTTGATGAGGCACCTGCGGGGTCTCCACCCAGCTTTGCACGCCTAAGTAATGTAATACGAACTGAGTTAAATAACGTGGCAAGTTATAGGGAATTAAATATAAACGTGTCACTTACAATCGATGCCGTAGTGGTGAGACTCGAGCTTTCAAAGCAGGTGAAACCTTTCAGACACACAGCAACGACAGCACCGCTGCGCTATGAAACCCATTATTTTCACTGGCTTGTGCCACAGAGGTTTGTTTCAAATCAAGCAACGTGCGGTCAAAGTAGTTGAACTTTTGCCTTGAACCCAGCTTCTAGTGCAGCGCAAATCATTTCTTTTCTGAAAGGGCCTTTATGGAAGAACGTAGTCCTCTCAAGCTCCTTCAGTCACTGAACATTTAACGTTACATCCTGTTGCCTCCTCCTGTCTGTGTTGAGAAAATCTTTCCAGAGGGCTGTTTCACACAACCAAGACAGCGGATTAAACCAGGGTTTTCCGGATATCCTGGCTGAATTAAGCCCTGATTCGGTTTCAGGAAAGCAGTAGGACATAAGTTACCATGGCGATTTATCCTGTGCAGCTAGCCTGCTCCAGACCAGGCCAACAGCCAGGCAGTGTTGCCAGATTGGGCGGGTACCACGGCTTTCGGGGAGGGGATTCTTACCGCTGAATCATTAATAGCTGCAAGCATAGGCCTGGGCTGACTGTGAAAATATCAGACATGTTTGTCTTATTATTATAATTATACAAATATAATGATTCATATTATCATATGTATACAAATCGTGCTTTTAGGGGAGCTGATGTCTTCTTTAGGGTCCCTGGATCCCCCGTAGTTCGCACCCTGCACACTCTCTCTCACACACACACACACACACACACACACACACACACACACGTTGGCGCTGCGCTAAAAGTCATCTGTCAGTGATGCAGTTACCCAAAATTTCCTGAATGAAGTTAAAGCGTGTCATGTCATTGACTTGGAAAAATACAGGAGGCCGCCTTACAAACGAGTGTGTGGAGGATATAGTCGTTTCACCGCAAGGTTTTGATGCTGTCATTAAAACCTTACACTCCAGTCCAGCAGGTGACGCTAATGCACCTAAAACGGTTTATTTATGTAGGCCTATGCTTTGGCTGCCAGTGTGTATTTCTTGTATATAAAGTATGTAGGCTATGTAAATGTAATGTAACCGTAGGTAAGGACACGTGGAAGTTAAAATACTGAAATAAATACTGATAATTTGGGCGGTTTTGTGTGCGGTTTGGCGGTTTTTGAACAGTTTTTGGGCTGGAATTCATGAGCAGGATCTGGCAACACTGCAGCCAGGCTTAGTTAATCCTGGTCCCTTATCTATCAAAGTGTTTTTTTCAGTTATGCCATGTTCTTATGTATGTGTTTTGCATATTTTTCATTAGCCTGCATTAGAATAGCAGTTTGTGGTTATTAGGTTTCATAAGTGGAGAAGATGCGTGCACCATACTTTGCAGACAACGAGCATCAGCGAGTAGGTTTACGTGGAATAAAAGCACATGTGAAGAAAAACGATAAATAAAAGAAAAAGTAACACAGATACAGCAATAACAGCGAGAGAAAGTGTGGCCGCCTATAGTGGACCGACTGAATGTGTGAGAAGCTAAAAATATCACTGCTCTTTACTGAAACTGTCAGAATTGTAATGTTATATTGAGCCTTAAGAGTGAACACCAGACGTAAATGTATGGCACACACACTATGTAAGAGATAACCTACACTGTAAAAAAATAAATCGTAAAATTACGGTAAAAAGTCTGGCAGCAAAGTTGCCAAACACTTACCGTCAAATTACAGTAAAAAACCTTCAATTATTTTGTTTTTTGAAAACGGATATTTACCGTAAACATTTTCTGTATTTTTACAGTCGAACTGCTGTTTAAAGAAAAAAAAAATCTCATTAAAAAATTCTCTGTTGAATGTTAATCTGTATAAAAACCTAAAAATATTGCAGAAATACCTTAAAATTACATTAATACAGTATTATTTGATATATTTTTAAGATAATCCAATCCATCTACAAGAACTCCTTGTCAAAGTAAAGACTTTTCTATGTAAAGCAAACAGAAAATGTTGTAAATACCTTCAGATACCCTAATTTAAAGCCCAATACCAGAATATTAATAGATTTAAACTTTTATTTTATGCCATTATCCAATCGATTTACAGTAAATTCCTGTTAAATATTGGTTTTAAAAAACCAAGATCATGTGATATTAAGTTTATTAATTTATAATTTTAACAGTTATTGCTTTATAACGATAAATGCCCAAGAAGTTCTGCTAAGTGAGGGAGGATCTGATGTGGGAGAGATAGCGGCAGCACCGGTGTGTCTGTCTGTGAGTGAGAGAGAGAAAAAGAGAGAGTTTATTTATTCTCATAGCTAGGCTAACTAAAGGCTCCTGCAGACTACACGGCTTTCAGCGTCGGCCGATGGCCGTGCTGTTCAGACTGCACAACTTGCCGTCTTGAAGTCGTCGTGGCGTTCACACTACCTGACTGATCGGTGACAGGGGGTCACACACTACACGAGCTGACAGCGGCTGTGTCACCCGACGCTGGTCTCCAAACCAGGTTTTGTCAAGAAAACACACGTGAAATGTGAAACGTGACACAAACATACAAAACAGCTGTTGTTTGTTATTATAAAGATAGAAATTATAAAGAGAAATAATCTGGGTGAAAGGATGGATCAGCACACGCAGGTAGCAGGAAACGTCTGAGCTACAGAGAGCTGGAGGGGAGTAAAAAGTGTTTTGCGGTGTAAAAGTAGCTGCCTGCTCTGCAGCTGCCTGCTCTCATTGGCTGGATGTGGATGTCGAGTCGGCCGACTCCTCCAGATTTTTGGATGCTAGATATCTGGCTGGCGTTGGCGATGTGTCAGAAATGTGTCGGGGAGCCGTTTTTATGCGTCGAGTAGTTCACACAAAACGACTGGCGACCGTGGATCGATCGCTGATTTACCCCTGATTACAGCCTGACGGTCGCCGAGCTCGCTGACCAGCAAATCAGGCTTAAAATGGTATAGTGTGAACTGGGCTTAAGTGATTATAACAAAAACTTTGTTTTAACTTTGTTATGGCAAGACTAGCAGACCCAAGTGCAGGTCTAAGAAAGGGAGAAGTTTGATAAAAGAGAAATAGGCTATTTATTACAAGGTTAAAAGGATCATATATTGCAGGTGAAGAGCGAGGCAGAGTGAAAATAGATGCTGAACCGGGTTGGTGGCTGCTGTACAGAGCAGGGGGAACCGTAGCTGAGAGTCCAGAGTGAGAGAATCTGATCCGAGCAGGTTCAGAGCAGAATCCGGGAAACATTTTAAAATGTAAGAAATGTGACTGTTTTGATATGTAATGAAATTTAGCAATTGTAAAATTAATAAACGCCATAACTTCCACACTACTGCTGTCATCACTCAGTTTAAAGGGCTCCGTCACAGCTGGGCGCTTCCTTTTGTTTTCCCTTTGATGTGGACTGGAGCGTTACGTTCACTGCTGTCAGCTGAGGTCAGGCACGCAAAAAAACGAGCCAACCCGCGGGAGGAGCGTGTGAGGCCGGCCAGCCGCCCGCTCACAGAGCCCTCTGCTCCCGCCGTCACACAGACCGCTGCAGCAACAACGCAGAGGAAAACACAGCTGGAAGGTTTTCATACCGCTTATCTGTCTTTACATTCTGACGAAGGTTGAAACATTTTAACTTAAAGAGACAGCTGTTTGTGGCTCGCTGGTGTGTGTGTCCCATTGAACATTATGTCGCGGCAGTTGTGTGTGGCGTCGCTATGACGTGGTAATATTTCTGGGTACTATCTGCAGTGGAAGACGAAGCACAGCCAAACCGAGTTGAGCTGGTACTGGTGATGGAAAAACACCATAAAAGTCACCCAGGAAATCATTGTTTAAAGTTCTGTTCATGCTCAACATCTAGAAAATGCCCATAGGCTTAAAACACGGTCAAGTCCTTCAAGTCAAAAACAATAGAAGCTAATTTCTTCCAGTAACAAACAAACAAGGTCATATATAGTATCATATCAGTATTAATATACAGATGTGAAGATGCACGCTAAAAAAGTTCATTTGGCAGATTGATATTCACCCACGTCCTTTCATAACTCCAACGATGGCTATGATCCTCTGCAGTGGCTCTCACCAGGCCTGGTCCTGAAAAATAGATAAGATCATGTTTTTAAAATTCCTACACATCAACGGTGGCCACATTGCATTGTTTTAGCTCTAGGGCTGAAACGATTCATCGATTAAATCGATTCATAAAATACATCGACACAAATTCTTTGCGTTGATGCTTCGTTTAATCTGTAACTATACAGCACAGTGTTTCACAGGGACATTTATTACTGTCGCACATCGTGCTTACGCCCAAGCAAAAGTACTTCCTAAACGACGCATCGATGAATCTTTGAAATAATCTATAGAAGCTTCGAATACTAAAATCATCGTTAGCTGCAGCCCTACAACATACAATGTGCTTGTTAAACAGGTGTATTGATGACGTTCTGGCTTTTTACTCACTAAGGTTTTTACCTGCGGCCTCTCTGCTGGCCATTAAGTTGGCTCTGTGTTTGCGTCCATGTGGAGACGCTCATCCCTGACACAGAGAGCAGGGCAGAGGCTTCACCGTGATATGAAAGATGTAGGACACATACCATTAACATCACTGGACATGTGAGTATGTGCAGTTCTTAAGTATTTCTGTATTGTTTTTGTCTCTCTAGCAACTGTTGAAAAGAGGAGGGAGATCATCGTCAGGGCAACTGGTGTCTACCGCACAATAAACCACACAGTAAACCAACCACACTGTAAGTCACACAGTCTAACACGAGCAACCAAGGAAGAGTGAGCCTGAGAGCACTTCACTGGCTCAGCTTATGTGCCCCACTGATTGCCGCTGATCAGCTCCAGCTGCGGGATTTACGCAGCGCCAGGCTCAGGGCCCGGGTACACCTGCAGAAAAGAGACAAGCATCAATGTGTGACTAACGTTAATGATTTTCGCCCGCACACTGTGCAGCACGGTGGCACATAGCTATCGTCCTCTCCTCCCTCACAGGACAGCTACGTGACAGGTGGCAGTAGGTGACGGTGAAAATGAGCAGAGGAAAATATGAGCGCTACGTTTCGGTCTGGCTGTAAATGTACAGTGTAGGTTACAGTTTGTCCGTTAATTAAAGTCTGTCTGTTCTCCAACTGCTGGAAAAGTGAAGGCAGTTAGCGAGAGGTAACGTCTCCTCTTCAGACTGCGGTCTGGAAGCTTCATTGGTTTTCAAAATGGCTTCTTTCGCCACTTGCATAGCGTTGGACATTGCATCCAATTCTTTTTGAGTTTGGCTATTTTCATGGAGCTCTGCTAGTTGTTTTTTCTCATATTGTCTAGCGTACCTTTGCAGTTGGAGATCTATTCCTTCCAGTTGTTGAATGACTGCATCCAAGTCCACTTTGATTTCTTGGTCAGATATATCTGCTTGTTCTTGGCTGACGTCCATGCCCAGATTGTCAAAGAACTTCTCAGAAGGGACCGTTTCCTCGATGCAGCTCATTTTTCTTCTCTCTTAACGACTGTGTAAACCACCGCTTGTTTTCTGGGCTCTGTACACGAAGCTCAGTTGTAAATGATTCATTAGACTGAGGAGCTGAAGTTTCAGAATGTGTTCACTCTGTGGCTTTGATCTTCAGAATGTGGAAGCAGGCAGTGACATCACTTTCCCCTCAGAACGGTGTTTATGACATCATCAACATTATGACATCGTCTAAATTCTGATCGATAAAGTACAGGAAGTGAGGGAACCTTTCACACAGCATGGTGTTTATGAAATGGTAAAAAGACAGAGGATCAAGTCTGAATCTACACATTTTTATACACAGAACATATCTTCCTGTTGTCTACGTCTTCTCGCATAAGAAGCAATCAGTCGCTCCCAAAATCTGGCAGCAATACTGTTTTTCCACTGTTTGAACACAAACATCCTCTCGCATTAACCCTTTCTGGTCTGCCCTGTCCAAACCTGGGCCAACGTCCCAGAGAAGTTCACACATCCTAGCAAACTTTTCACAACATGCCTCAACACAGAATTAATCATATTTCAAACATCCATCAGTGGTCAATAGCTAGGATCTATCTATACACAGATTTAAATGCTTATGTTTTAAAGTAAAAGTAGTTAATATGATGCACATAATTAAACTTCTTCCTCCCTGTACATCTGTATATGTGCTTTTTATGTCTTAGTTTCATGCTGGCAGTGAAAGCACCGATGTTTGGGTTGTTTATGGTGGACAGATGATGGCGGTCTGTGTGAATTTGGAAGTTCTTCTGTCTCAAAACACCTGCCTGAAATTAATTATGACACAGCCCTAAGGAAAAAATAACATTTTACAAATCAGTTCTGTCCTTGTGATTATGTGGTACTCCGTGATTCCTTGCATTTGGATCAGAAGAAATGTAGTAAAAATTGGAAATGCACGATACTGTAAAAGTGGAATGTTGTCCAGGAAACGTGAGAGTAGCAAGCCAGCAATTTAGAGATTTATAAAAGTGAAGCTGATTTAATTGAGCAGAGGCCTTTCTTTTCCATTTAGTTCCCAAAAGCTCTGTTTCTTAGGAGTTATAAGTTGTTGTTTTATTTAGATTGTAACCTTTTATTTATTTTAACAGCATTTATGATTGTATTTCTAACATGTTTAAGATTCTATAGGGTTCTCCTGGACAAATTTCCTGGCACGTGCAGTTAGAAAGTGAGTCCTTCATGTACATCAGTGTTGTTGTTGGGTTCTGTAAATAATATCACAGAGTACGGTCTAGACCTGCTCTTTTATGAAAAGTGATATGAGATAACTGTTATGAATTGGTGCTATATAAATAAAATGTAATTAAATTGAAATTAAATTGAATTGTACGTCGGTTTACAAGTGAGGCGGCACCGTAGTAATGGCTGCTTGTTTACTTTAAACTAGAACCTGGATGTTTATGTAGATGTGGTTGTGGTATAGTCGAATCAGTTAAGATGTATATTCTAAGAATAAGGACTGGTTTTAAGTATTTGGTTTTATTTTTAATATGGATTTAGGTTATTTCACATTAAATTAACATTGTGAGAAAAATATTATCAGAACTGTAATGGACATAAGTTTGCCTGCAGTTTCCTGACATTAGTGTTCCAGACGTATAAGTAGTATTAACAAGTGCTTGCAATTAACTGATGAAACATTATGTCAAACATTTGCATTAGTTAAAATGTCTGTTTCCCTGAGCCAGTTTGTCTCAAACACAGGGACGGTCTTACTATATATGACTAATAGGTACAAAATGTTTTGAAATCCGTGCAGTAGATGGCTTCCCATGAACTAGCTTCAGTGGCTGCAATGTACTCCTTTCGAGATTTCAGAGCAAGAATTGTCCTTTAGCAAGACTTCTGTTTCTGGTTAAAAACAAGGTTACTCATAGGGATCCCTTCTACGATTGTGTCAGACACCTGGTATAACAATCTGAGCCTGTCAGTGGCAAAAAGAAGCACTTTTGCATACATAATTATGACGAGCGCCTTAAAGGAATACGTTGAAGCTACCTAGTGGTCGATGTGAAAAGGCACATTGTCACGATATGAAACGTCGCAAAAACGAGTCCATTTTGAAAGCGAGTATTTCCAACGTTGATGAGAGGTCTAAAGCGGGACTATCCTTCTGTGCACATGAAGAAAAAATAACTCAGCGAGAGTGACTTTGGAGAACAGCAGTCAGGTTAACTTCAGCAGGTAAAAGGTCTGATGTGAGCAGCATGTGTAGCTGCAGTGAATCTCTGTCTGTCTTGCTAACCCAGCTGAGCAGCCGACGTGCAACGATGTTTATAAACTGCGCTGAAAAGAAAACCGCGTCGCACGTGAACCTGCGCTCATTGAAGGTTTAGTCACAACTCTGGACTGATGCAAGATGGAAAGAATGGGAATCACATTGACTATTAAAATGTTGATTAGCAGGACAGACTAGGCAATATGGATGCACATCTCTCAGTAGATAATAAACATCACATGTCATAGTATAAATAGTACATTTTCAAAAGGACAATATTAAAGGAAACTCGGGGAGCCAGTTTGTTTGGCCTGATGCAGCTGATAACATTAATATCTTGCAAGTATTGATTTATAATTTACTGGAGCTATGCTGAAGTTTGTCTGCAGAGGAGATGCTGGATCATCAGCCAGCACACAGCTGAAACACAGAAGTTTTTAGAAAGTCACACAGACCCAGGTGAAATACAGGCAGCCTCAGCCAGTAAAAGCACAGCCAGAGATGTACAGGCAGCATCAGATACAAGCAGCTCAGACCCTAATGGAGGACTGAGTTAATGCTTAGCAAGGGAAGCTGGTGAGGCACATACTGACACATTTCATAAATCAAAAATGTAATGAGGGGATCTGTGCCCCAGTAGAGCTTTATGTCAAGCAACGCCCCTGAGCAAAACCACATAAACTCAATAATATCTCTGGAAAAATAGATAGATTTAAAAAATAGATTTCCTGACATCAAAGTAACGAATGAAGGAGATATGACCCTAGTAGGTTTCAGGAAAAGGTCTAAAATGTTAAACTAATGCGACTCTGTGATGTGTATTAGGACCCAAAAGAATAAACACACAATTTAGTTTCTTTATTTAGATTTTCAATTAGACATTTAATCATTCAAATCCAAATATACTTTATGTCAGAGTCACAATGTGATATATGAAATCATGATCACAATGATGCAGACACACACACACACACACACACACACACACACACACACCCTCTGTCTATAGATTTTTTTGTCTCACTCATGACCAGCCTCAGGCCCGTTCAGGTTCCTGTGTGAAACTTTAGACAAAGACAATATTATTTTAGTTTTCATTGAAGTTACGTAGGTTTGCGTATTTTGACTCTAATATCCTGTCTTGAACTTTCTCACGTGGACTTAAAGGCTACGTTCACACTGCAGACCTTTTAGTTTACACGTGGCCCATATCAGACTGAAGTGTGAACTGGCCCCGGCCTGCAAGTGACCCGCATGCGCAGAAGAATAAAAGGACGTCATACGCAGCACGCTGTCGTACAGAAGGAAACGAGGAGCCATAGAGGTTAGCTCCGGTTCGCTCATACTTGCTAACCCTCGTGATTTTCACAGGAGACTCCCGTGTTTCATTGCCCTCTCCCGGTTTCCTCCCGGGCCGGGCTGTTTCAAGGCACTTTGGGGGCCCCAGGCAAAAGGGATCTGGAGGGCCCTATATCGAACTAAGCTGAACGCCCCAACCCATCAGGAATCTCATTATAGACACAAAATTCCAATCGTCAAACTTATTTTTATCTTTACTACCAGATAAGTTTTAGAAAGTGCATACACATACATTATAGTACATTTTAAATACAAACCCCCAACTATACTACAACTCACCATTACTACAGCTCTATGAAACCAAAGTAAACATTTTGCTGGGATTTAATTGCAGTAAACGGATCAAACTGATGCTGAAATAACAACAATATGATGCAGATTTGTTAAACATATGAATTCATGCTTTGTCAGGTCTGTCAGCAAGTCAGCAGGACAACAACTTCTAAAAGGTTTGTTTTCTGAATGGAGTTTGGATCGATCAGGGCTATGCTACGCTAACTTGTTCACAGTAAAGTACAACGATAGCTGGAATAAAGTTACAGACACATATTTTCTGAACTCACCAGGTAGTTCAACTTCCTCGCTTTCTTTTCTCCAAGTAATGCAGTGTTTTCTGTTTTTTATATAAATATGAAGTATTAGTCCAACAGAGCTCTGGGTGCCAACCGACGCTAACAACATTTACATTTATTCATTTATTTTAGCTTTTATCCAAAGTGACTTACAATTGCTATATATGTCAGAGGTCGCACGCCTCTGGAGCAACGAGAAGTGTCTTGCTCAGGGACACATGGTGGATGGGTCACAGTGGGGGATTGAACCAAAGGCAAGTGTCTTAGCCACTGTGCCATCACCCCTTCTAACAACAACAGTGAAACCGGATGTGCATGGAAGCTAGCTGCTGAGAAGCTCCAGTGAAGATAAATCAACATTGCCATCCGCAAAACTAAAGTGAAAAGCTAATTTAATAAAAGCAGTTTACTCCGAGCTCCTCCTGCGAGTAAACAGCGTAGTTGTCAGAGTGTAATCCAAACCGACCGCGGGTGTTTATTTGTCCAAAAGCTGCAGCGCTGCTCTCTGCTCTGTCCTCAACTTCTCCAAGTGTAGCAGCTCTCCGCCGGCCAGCGGCATTTCAATCCCCCGCTCTGCCCGGCCCTCTCCACACAACGCTCTGAAGCCATCGGTGATGTCAGGATGATCTCAACGCTGATAGGCTACAGCGACTTAGCGTCATGCGACTTTCTCGCTCGAGTTGAAAATGTTCAACTCACGCAAAGGCCTTCTCGTTGCCGGCAGCGCCCTCTTCGCACCGCCCGACAGGAAATCGTGGCGCTATGTGTCTTTGCATTGACTTTGTATGTAAACGCAGCGCCCACAACGCTCACTTCGCTTTTGGTCTGTAAGCACCTTTACAAAGTTACAATCTCCTTGTTTCTTTAACGTAATGTCTGCAGTCTGTAGATGAGGATGAATCAAGTTCACCAGTTCATGGGTGCCACAAACAGGAGTCACCAAGTATTGTAGAAAGTCAGACCCACACAATGCTGAACCAGAACCAAAGACACTATCATAAAATACAGTCTGCATTATCATCTCTAATTCATAATTCTTATCATTTCAAGTTTTAACTTTCAACTTACTCTTTTCTTAGCAAACATCTCATTTCCTCTAGCTCATGTTAACTGTGAATGAAATGTAATCTGCGTTCAATAAAGTAGTAGTCATACATGTGAAACAACAAACTGGATTTGAACATTTTTCAGTTACCTAGCCAGGTAAAACTCCCAAATTCCAGAGTGAAAACAAATGGCGTGCTTATTGTAAAACACAGGCGAGCCAACACTAGACAAAAAGGAATACACACACTTAAATACCCAAGAGAGGTGGAGGAAACGAGACACAGGTGGAAACAAAAATCAACTCAAGGACAGGAAGTGAACTGACAAAGACCCACGAGGAAGGATTTAACAAAAGAAAACAGGAAATCACCAAACTCACAACCAAAACCAGGACATCCAGGGGTTAAAGTAGTTTTCATCAGAATTTGATAAACGCCTGTTTGTCTCATGTCCACATTCTCACCAAAACACTTCCTATTCAGCTCAGTCAGGAGAGACTTAAATGAAAAAGAGGCTTAAAGAGGAATTAAAAGGAAAAGGAACAGGAGAGTTTAAGAAATGTGAGAGGGATGTATGGCCTACCTGGTGGAGGGGCTGTGACCACAGAGGCCAGAACCAGAATGGATGTGAAGGGCTCAGTGGGATCACTGAAGACTGCTTGATCCACCAGCTGCTGGAGCGAGAGAGGGAGGGAGGCCTGGAGCTGGAGTGATGCTGCAGTCTTTTATCTGGTCGGGGTCCTCCAGGAGAGAAAAGACAGTTTGAAAGTCTGACAGCAACAATATGATTGGCTCACAGAGGTTGTGGCAAATTCTGATTGGTTTAACTGAAAGAATGAACGCCCTCAATCTAATGACGGAGTTGGAAGCAGAAAAAAGGAAGAGAGGGGGCGGGGGAGAAATAGAGTCAGCATGAACGATGTCTTCCTGATTCAACTTCTGCTGAGTTTCCTTAATCTTAAAAAAAAGAGCTGCAAAGATAAAATGAGGAACCAGCAGATCTCAGAGCAGTAAAATATCATCTTATCTGTGTTCTTCAGCAGCTGCTACAGTATCACCATATTGCACCATGGACATCAGGAGTCAGATTCTGGTGGGAGAGGAGTTTGACTCTTCACCTGTCTGTTCATGTGTGCTGTCAAACATCACCATGGATCCTGTCTGTTTTCTAATAAACACTATCTGAAGAAAACAAGTTGCATCATTGCAAACATTTATCTTAACTAACAATCTTCACACCTTCAGCTTCCTCTCTTCTTCTTTTCGCTTGGTGAAACACGTCATTGTCACAAATAGACCTGAATGAACAAAGTGTGAACTCTGATGGCTGCATCTCATGTTGCTGATCAAGAATTTGGGGTCTCTGTCAGTCACTGTGGATGAGAGAAAACTACATTTCAAAATGTAAAAGTGAAAACTGTAACAGAGTTTTTGGCTGTTGAACATCGACAAGAAATTCAGAGAGACTGAAATCTAAAACAGACAAAAGTCACTATGAGGAAGTGACATCATCCTAACCACAGGAAGTAGCTGCTGCGTCTCTCTACTAAAGCACTAGTTTAGAAACTCAGACAGTTCTGAGCACGAGAACAAGAGACAGAAGAAGGAGAGACTCAGAGAATCATGATGGTTGAGTTCAAATGGATTTCTTTATTTCTTACAGCGGTGCTTCAGTTTACAGGTAAGAATACATATATCACATATATAAATGGAAGGCACATTGTAAAAAATAACTTGATCAATATTATTAAAGATTCTTTATTAGCTACATTTGATTTAACTAAGAAAACCAAATCTGTTGTTTCTAATGTGGTGAGTTTAGTGAACTCTTGGAAACTAAGGATAAAGAAATAATCGTCACTAACTATGAACATAACAGACATTTTCTCATTTCACTTTATTTTTCATCATTTTCTCAACAGCAGCAGCTGAAAACTTCCCCCTCCTTCACTGTCAGAGTTGGAGATGACGTCACTTTGCCTTGTGAAAATGTGATAGACGGTCAGCAAAACTGTGAATATACTACATGGCTCTTCATGGTTCGGGGGCAGATCAGCAGTAGCGCTGTTTGAACATGGGCAGATTCACAAAGACGCCAAATCTAAATCAGACAGACTGAGTGTTACAGAGAACTGTTCTCTGGTTATAAAGAAGGTCACAGTCGAGGATGTTGGTCGTTATTACTGTCAACAGTTCATATCAGGACAACACAACTCCAGACTCTCAGGTTATCTGTCTGTTATTATCAGTGAGTATTTCCATCAAATGTTTTCAGCTCAAACTGTCTTGTTAGAACAATATACTGAAACATTACAATAATTATGATCACAGTGATGAAGTTAACTTTACTCTTGTTGTCTTTCTCTCACAATATCTCCATCTTCACCAGTGACTGAACGTAAGGACGCTGATGAGGTGACGTTAACCTGCTCTGTGTCGAAACATGAACAGTTCTGTAGACACACAGTGAAGTGGCTGTATGACGGTAAAGATGTGGACAAAGATAACAAAGACATGAATACATCACAGTCTGGCTGCTACGCCGCTGTGTCTTTCCTGGATTCTCATTTTAGTAACAAATCAAAGTCTAACTTGAAGTGTGAAGTGACAGATGGTTACTCTGGAAAAGTGCAGCTGTTCACCTTCAGCCCTCAGTCCTCAGGTGAGAAAACAGGTGAGAATATGTGAGCTGGTGTGCGTTTCCCGAACAACCACGTAAGGTAACGTTGAACTATGTTGGTACGATGCATCGTTATACAAACAAACATCTGAAATACGACCGTTTCCCTAAACTGTCATACTTTGAACTAATTAGTTTGAGCCAACGTAGGTCGAACTAACATGTTTCCAGGTGTGTTCGTCTGACTTTCACAGCACGAAACTCACAAAACGTTGTCATATTCTGCCTAAATATGTCAGTTGTGACCGATATTAAGTGACATTATTTTGCGAACTTATTATTTAGGCTTTTTATATTATTGTCGTACCGACAATAACAAGAAAATCAACAATAGCGTTAATGAAATCAACAATATAAATAATATATAACCTAATCATTTTATTTAGCCTAAATATCGGCTATAACTTAGAAGAAAAAATTAAGAACTATTAGCGATTCCAAGACATTTAGTGAAATAGGTTTAGTATCTTTGTGTCAACACTGTAACACTATTATGAATCCCTTGGCATCTGACATCTAGGTTTTGAGAACAGCTCAGTGCGCTAAGTGTCTGAGCTTACGCATGTTCTCTATTGAGACAGATACGACTCCCGTGAGTTCTCTATTTATCTTTGTTATAAAGGCAACGAAAACTCTCAGGGATTTATTCATTACAGTACTTTCATGGATTTTATGCTGTCCCTTTTTATGTTTGTAATGAAGACTAGAGAACACCCATCTTCCCCAGAGGCCCAGAAACGTATACATGTAGGTAATATTAAAAGTCTTGTCTTTACATTCTCCGTTTTGTCCTTTAACCTTTGTACTGGGTGACTAATATTAAATTAAGTTATTGTGAGCAGACGGGTAATCTGTGAGAAAAACACCTGCTGTTTGTAGATGGTCTACACTGAGATACTTAGTAGCCTACTGAATCAATGCAACCCTACCCATGACCCCACAAATACATTTAAAAGTACTTTTACAAATACATTTATTTTAAATTGACCTTAAACATGTTTGTACAGCAGGATTATCTAACATTCCCTGCTTAAAACACATCACATCCACCTCCTAACACTGCATTTTCTGCTCTCTGTGACGTAGTCACCGTGAACTAAGCTTCTAACCACAGGTCAGGAGCTGTAGTTCCAACTATGCAACTTAACAACAGTTGGTGCGAACGTTCGTCTGAACTATGGTTTCAGGGAACACCTGTCGCTTAACGATGGTTCGTACCGTGTAAGTTACCAACTTAGTTACCTCCGTAGTTCCAACTAGGGTTTTAGGAAACAGTTGCGTCGCAACTGCAAAGTTCCAACCAAGGAAGTTGCTACCGCAGTCAGCAACGATGCTTTTGGGAAACACACCCCTGTTCAAGATGATTAAAACCACCAAAACATTTGTTTATTTGATGACTTTTCACAGTGATGAACTTTACTCTTGTTTTCTTTCTCTCGCAATATCTCTGACATCTAAACCAGCAACAACAACAACAACTAAACCAGCAACAACAACAACAACTAAACCAGCAACAACTAAACGAGCAACAACAACAACAACTAAACCAGCAGCAACAACTAAACCAGCAACAACAACTAAACCAGCAACAACTAAACGAGCAACAACAACAACAACTAAACCAGCAACAACAACTAAACCAGCAACAACAACTAAACCAGCAACAACAACTAAACCAGCAACAACAACTAAACCAGCAACAACTGAAAACACAAAATCAGTTACAGCCACAACAACAACCAATGATGCTTCAACAAAACTACAAGGTAGTAACTCATCTTTCTCTGGAGTCTCTCTGTCTTCCTGTCAGCCTCTTTCTCTTCCTGTACTGAACTTCATTATTTTATTCATGTTTTTTTTGTTTGTTGTACAGGTTTAGTTTTTGGTGTTTTTTATGGCAAAAGATAAAAGCTTCTTTAATTAGGTCACATTTTCAGAAAAGACAAAACTGGCCATTCATCATAGTAAAATACAGAAAATAGGAAGTGATCAAGAAATTATGATTCATTAATTTATTTAGGGCTGACTCCACATAGTCAAAGGTTTGATGCTTCGATGGGCGGAGTCTGATTCAACTGTCAATCTCACAGTCGAAACTTCGCATCAAAATGAGGATCATGGCATTTTGGCGATATGGGGGTGCTCAATGTCTGTTTTACATAGAACTACCAGTTTTCTCCCAGTAAGTTAATATACAGTCTAGCTCTGCGGTAGTGGCAGAGAGATGGAGCCCCTGCGTCCCCGCTATTGTGCCAAGTTGTCCAGACCTCGCGGGACTTTCGGATCATTTATCACTATTGATAAACCTCACAAAGAATATTATCCATTCATCGTCAACCGCTTATCCTGCGTACAGGGTCGCGGGGAAAGAATATTATATTATTTTTAAATAGTACTTGAAATAGACCCGTAAGGAACCGCAACGTGCATGCATTTGTAGGCCGCACGGCACGCATGAAAAACTCTGCATAAGACCGGTGAAAGGCCGGCGAGCAGAGCTGAGAGGAAATGATCAACAGCAAGCCTCAGTTTATCTGTAACGTTAAATGTACAATGTAAGTTACACTGACTAATGATGATAGAGGCTGCAATCCCCCACAGTCGCCGTGCACAAACACACACTGATTCCTCTATCAGTCGACTTTGGGCAAGACTTGACAATTCTGATTGGACCATGTCAATCGTTAGTTGGGGACAGCCCTAAATTCATTATTGATCTCTCTCTCAATTTTCAAATTTCAATTTTCAGTTTCAAACTGGCTTGACTGGCATGAAAGAATAATGTTCATATTACCAAAGCAACAGTAAAAGAAAACAAACAAAGAACCATAACAATAACAACATTGTCGCTATAGTAACGGTATGATGGTTTCATATTTGTGTTCCTCTGGTTGTCTTCAGGTTTTGACATGTACGTGTATATTTAGCTGCAATTATGTCACATCTTTGTGTTTCACCTAGTAGGTATGGAAGTTTTCCTTTATAGGTTTCAGTAATTTGTAGTTTTCTCTTAGATCTTTGTGTTTTTCACATGTTGTGAGGAAGTGTTGTTCATTTTCTATTTCCTGTGATGTACAAAGTGAGCAGATCCTTTCCTCTCTAGGAAGCCAGGTTTGTCTCTGGCGGCCCGTCTCGATGGCTAGGTTCTGATCACCGAGTCTGAACGTGATTGTAGAATTTGGTAGCTCTTTATTGGATTTGGATCAGTGAGTATTGGCCTAGTTCTGCTCTGCTGATGTTGTTTGGGGTTTTTTCTGTCTACATACAAAATGCTCTTACAGAATTCTGTATGAAAAGATTCAGTTGGGTGTTTCTCCCATTTTACAAACCTAGACCTGAGTGGACCCCATATTTACCTCCCATAAAGGGCAGTTGGTTCCAGGACCGATTTGAAAATCTTTAGCCAGATCTTTATTGGTATATCATGTTTTATATTTCTTCAGATGGCATAGAAAGCTCTCCTTGCTTTGTCCCACAGATCTTTCACAGCCATGTTGAAGTTTCCTGTTGTGCTCATGAGCCCAGATATGTGTAATTTTATAGATGTTGTGTCTAAATATATTTGTGCTTGTTTTCTTGATGTCTGCATCGTTTTTGGAAGACCATGATCTTTTTTTTGAGGTTTACTGTCAGGGCCCAGGTGAGACAGAATTCATGCAGCTGCTGGAGTCTTAGGACTTACTGTAGTCATCTGCAAATAGAAGGCATTTAATCTGTGTGTCATGCAGTGTGAGGCCGGGTGCTGCAGATTTTTCTAGATTATTTGAGCCCGTTCTCATCTCAGGGTGTCCAATACTGACGCTTTCAGAAAAAGTGACAAAGCATAGTTATTTGGGAGAGACCGTAGGAACTGTGATTGGTCAGCTGGGTAGCCTCGCAATACCTCCGACAGGAATGCCCCGTGCTTTGGAGTAAACTTTACAAGCGGGCAAACCAGCCATTCACGTTAGCGGAGGGCTAAAAAGGAAGTTAGCCTGCTCGGCCGGCAAAAGTCAACACAGTGGACGCTGAAGCGCTGCCACCTACAGCTGTGCACGTCGACCGCAATGCGCACAGCTGTAGGGTTAGCCGCCAACGTCAAATAATTAAGCTTTGTCACGTTGTCTCACAGCGTTGGTAATGACGCACTGAGATGAGAACGTGTTGGTGCTTTGGGTTTTATACATATATTGAAGACAGTTAGAATGCATTGGTTTTATGATGTCATATGTTTTCCCTCCAACAACACACTCAATAAGTTTAAAGAATAAGCCCTCTCTCTCTCTCTCTCTCTCTCTCTCTCTCTCTCTTCTGAGTCTAAAGTCTGAATGTCAGAGTGACACTCGGCTGTGGGTGGAGATATTCTCTTATTCAGTCAGACGTGTTCACACAGCACAAAATAACAAAATCACCAATAAGATGTCCTGTTTTATTGTCTTTCCAGGTTGGTGGTGGTTTGTTGCAGTTGCAGCACTTTATAACTGTTGTTATTGTTGTTGCTCTCATCAGATGGAAGAAAACTAAAGGTGAGAGCAACCACAGATATTATAAACAAGAAGTTTTGATGAACCTGGATTTTTATTGTTGAAGCTAAAGTCGACTCTCTTTTGTCTCTTCAGGAAAAAAACCCCAGATGGATGAAAACACTGTGAGTTTTACGGCTGAGTAATCAAATGTTTCTACAGTTATGAGCAGCTGAATCAGCTGCTCTCTGACAGAGTCATCCAAATCTAAACAGCCTTCACAGAGCCAGTGTTTGACCACATGGAAGTAGACTCTGTTTGTTTGTTGTTTTCAGGGACGGAGCTTAAACCCTGCAGTGAGTCCAGAAAGCAGTCAGGACACGGTGAGATCTCACACTACACCCAGGACAAAGTTACACTCACTGTTTTTAGATTTGTTGTTCAAAATGTAGCTCTATGAGACACACAGTGACTCTTGAATCTAAGTTGTTTCTGCAAGAGAAGAAGTGGGGAGTCTGATGATGCAGCTGGACGACACCAGAACAGACCAGAACACAATCAAGTCCACATGTTACTGAGCAGCCATTATGTTGTCTTCTCTGTGTAGGCTGATCCTGAAGATGGTGTTTCCTACGCCTCCATCAGCTACACCAGGAAGACCAACAGTAAAGGCCGGGTAAGCTGTCTGATTGGTTCTAGTGATGATGGCAGTGAATGAAAACACTTCTCTCATTTAATGTTGTGTAATTTCTGTGTTGTGCTGTTTGTCTCTTTTCCAGGTTCTGGGTAAAGATGGTGATGATGAAGATGATGCAGTGACCTACAGCAGCGTGAAAGCTTCCTCTTCTTCTGCTGGAGCCTCAGCTGATCCCAGCGACCTCTACGCCACCGTCAACAAACCAAACAAATAAGAGACCACAGTGTAGTTACAGCTCATATCATTACAGGTAATTTACACTGAGAACTGATAAATGTTTTATTATTTGAATTATTTTATGATAATATATGGGACATTTAGCTTGATGAACTTGCTGTCAGGCACTTTAATGTGCTAGTGCTGTGTTGTAGTTAAACATGTATTAGTTTTTACTGTTATTTCTGTATCAGCTGTTATTGTTTGAAATGCAGTCATTTTAACATCTATATCTCTGTTCAGGTTATTTTTCATGTTCCTGTATGAAAGTAATTAAAGCAAACTAAGAGGAAGTGGGACAACGCTCATCTTGACTGAGTCACTTCTGAGAGTCAAAATAAACAGGGTTTAACACCTCCACAGCTCTTCACACTTTTAACTTCCTCTTCTTCTATTTAGAAGGTGAAACACGTCACTGTCACAAATAAAAGTGTGAACTTGAGGCTCAGTTGAACCTAAATATAGTTTATTTGTAACTGTCATGTTTCAGAGGAAACTAGCAGTGGTGAAGCCGTTCGCACGACTCAGTGACAGACAATATAAAGACCAAGTTCAGTTTTACTTGATCCAGGCAGGCAGAGTCAGAACAGCAGGTAATAATGCTGCATTTGACACATGAAGTTGGAAGTTTCAACTGGGACACCTCCTTAAGAAAGCTTAATGTTAAAGCTTAAAGGTTCAGTGTATAATATTTCTAAAGTTCTTCTTGTTCTACTTCTTCTTGTACTCATCACTACATTGAATACGCATGTTAGAAGAAGAAGAAGAAGTAGTAATAATCTACAGGAGGGGTCGGAAAGTAAGTTTTGCATCGGAGCAATATTTTCAACCGTTAGATGGTGGAGGAGAATATAAGTCAAAATATTGACCTGTGTTATGTCGATGTGTTCAGTTAGCTCAGTTGATAAAATGCAAGATTTGCATCTTCAGGGTTTGATCCCACTTTAGGACAACTTTTTTTCTTTTTTCAACAAATGGATTCTGCAGCGAATGTTTCTCAGATCACGGCACGTGCTGCAGTTTATTTTCAGTGTTTGATCCACATCCATCAACCTACGAACGCTTTTTCATTTCCCCAGTATCTCCAGACAGAGAACATTTAGGGGAATCACGTTCTTTCAGGCTCTTTCAGAGGTGCGTCAAGCAGACTACAGACTCTTTTAATGTTGTTCAGAATTTTTCAAAGTAAAAGCTCAGTTCAACGCCAAAAAGCTTCTTGTGCTTTTATTTTGTAGACAAAACCCCTAAAGAGGAAGTGATTATGTGAGTAACTGTTGCTGTCATGACTGAGATCTATTTCAGCACCGCTATCAAAGCATTTATTTATTTATATTTTTTGCTGCTATCAAAGCACCATAATCTGGCAGCGGGCCAGATATTATTGCTGGCGGGCAGTTTTGGGTCCATAATCACAGAGAGAATGAATGTGTTTCTCTTGTCAGTGTTTGTATAAACTTTATCTAATGTGTGGTTTATAATGGACTGTGGTGCAGAAACAGTGACAGTGTTTCAGACTCTCGGCTCACATTCTCCATGTTGTCTGTTAGTGGCCAAGTCACAATAACATCTGGTTTTACTGAATAATTAAGTAAATATAATTTCTTAATCCCTGCGACCCTGTACGCAGGATTAGCAGTTGATGATTGATGCTTGGATAATTTCTTTATAAATATACTGAAACCTCATTTCTTGACTGGCCACTCTCTGCTGTCTCATACCGCATTCAGACCAAACGCGAATTTTCACCTCGCGACGCTTTTCTCGCGTGAGTACATTGTGTTCACACAACGCGAGAAGGCGAATTTAACACGATAACGTGAATAAACACAACTCGCCATTACTACAGTTGTATGAACCCAAAGTAACATTTTGATGTGATTAAATAGCAATAAACGGATCAAACTGATGCTGAAATAACTACAATATGATGCAGTTTTGTTAAACATATGAACTAACAACACTGGAACCGGATGTGCACGGAAGCTAACTGCTGAGACGCTCGAGTGAAGATGAATCAACGTTGTAATCATAAAAACTAAAGTAAAGCTAATTTAATAAAAGCAGTTTACTCCGAGCTCCTCCCTCGAGCAAACGGCGTAGTTGTCAGAGGAAAACCCAGTCCGACCACGGGTGTTTATTTGTCCGAAACCTGGAGCGCTGCTCTCTGCTCCTCTAGCCCAAGTTTAGCAGCTCTCAGCCGGCCTGCAGATTTTCAGTCGCCTGCTCTGCCTGGCCCTCTCCACACATCGCTCTGAAGCTGTCGGTGACGAATGGACAATCTCAACGTTGATAGGCTATCGCGACTCAGCGTCATGTGAATTCCTTCGCGTTGCCGGCACCGCCCCCTTCGCTCCACCCGACAGAAAATCACGGCTCTACGCGTCTTTTCATTCACTTTGTATGTAAACTCACCGCCTCTAACGCTCGCTTCACTTTTGGTCTGACCTTTGGTCTGGCATTTTTCGTTGGTCTGGAGGCAGCGAAAAAAACGTCGCTCTATGTGCTCATGTAACGCCGCTTTTTACGGGGCTCAGTGTCCCCAATGACGCGCATCATACAAGACGCGTATTGTTAGATGATAATGAGCTCCACCCTGTCTTTTCCAAAGCCAATCAGTTTGAACTGTTATCACCAATCAGTAAATAATAAAATCGCCGCCTTACAAATAGATTTTCTATGGGTCGCAGGTTCGTGCCCCGTTTGCATCTTATTCATTGCGGGAGGTTTTTCTGTTTTCTGTTACAATGGCAATCGGTAAACTGAAGTTATAAGCACACAAACCTTACTGTGTTTTCCTCTATTTTATTAACCTAATAGAACCAATATATAATATATAATATAATATTAATGTACCGACTGAGCTTACTATGAGGTGCAACGTCTGCAGGCTTGAGAAAGGAGGATGGTTGGTGTGTGCAACTGACTGTTCAGCAAATGCACAACAAATACAAGCTTTGAATCTGCAGGGCCCTGTTTCAGAAAGTGGGTTTAGTGAAAACTCTGAGTAAATTGAGCCCGAGATGAAGGAAACTCTTTTCGGTTTCAGAGAGCGAGATCAGATTAACTCTAGGTCTGTAACCCCGGCAACTTACGCTGTGAACCTAACCTGCTCGGGAGGAGGTTTACTTCAACTAACGCTGAGTTTCTCTCCGACTCCTCTCCTGCGGTGTGACAAAAGTGACATTACCTCATTCATACTGTCGATATCAAAGCACATATTGGAACACAGTTACGTCTTTAGAAACATCGAAATCATCTTTTTAAAAAACCTTCATGTTCAACTCTCTGACAAAATACAAAATGAGCAAGATTTTATTAATGGAACATAGACGTCTAAAACTTCACAGTCAGTTAGACACATTTTAAATTGCAAAAAATCATTAATAGGTATAGGCCTACTGAGTCGGACTGTGGCTTTACAATCACAAGTCCATGAAAAGCCTAAAATGTGTCTAATCTGTTCGATTAATATTTTCATCTTACGTTATTGTCACTGGCATTTAGTCCGTCAGGTTCCAGCTGAATAAACAGGCCTGTAGCTGTTTAAAATGAATGAACAGGCTGGAGGAGAATTCGAGCACTTTATTATTCATTAAGGAAATTCCAGTCTGCTAAATGATGAATCAGCAACGCTGTATGAAATGTAATATTGTTAACGTATCAATCATGCGTTTTATAGCCAATCATGATCTGTGGTGGCCTTTTTAAATGTAGTTTTCCTAAACTGGTCACTAAGTGTCTGGGCTTGTTCTGAAAAAGTCCTCCATCTTTAGAAAGGTGATTTCAGCAGCCAACATATCTTTAAACATTCTCTAAAAACTGGTAAAAATAAACCTCCTTGAGTTTTAATTGAGAAATTAATGAACAGAAAACCACCAAAATTAATTTCAAAGAATAAAGACAGCGTTTCACTTCCTTTAACTGTTAAAATGTTCTTCTGTTGACCTTTTTCATCAAGTTTATCATTTCAAGCCTGAAATATTTAATTTCATGTGTAATGAATCTAGAATATATAAAGTTTCACCTTTTGAAAAAAATGTAAAAATAAATGAAATTTCCACTATATTATAATTTTATGAGATGCACCTGTAGATTACTTGACATTTTAGGTGGCAAGTTTTGAACCTGCAGCAGTTCACAACTCCATCCTTGATTAGGAGAGTGCCCTTCTTTATTTTTGTAACACAGCAGATGGAAATGAGCACAGACTCACATTTCTTTTAGCCAAATTTTCAAATATGTGCTTAAAATTATGAAAGTGGATGGAGACCCAGCTGTGGTAGGGCTGCGTCTTTCCATGGGACAGGAAGTCCCAATGTCATGAATATTACTGAAAAGATAATCAGATATGCTCTTCGAAAGTTGTACCACACCAGGTTTCAAGGTACATCATGTAGGAACACACCTGCCTCCAGTGGTCTGATCGTCTGTGCTGCTGCATCCAAACCAAGAATGTCCTGAAGGAAGTCATTTCTCTAGAAATTAAAATATACAAGAATGCATGTGTACTGTAGCCAAATCCTTAAAACGTCTAATTTATTGGTAGTTTGTGAGTGCCACCTAGTGGAGGTCTTGCATTATATTTGGATTGTGCTGAATTAGTTCTAATTTGTTAATAAAAGTAAAGGGAAACACAGACGTTATTTACTTAAAATGTAGCTACAACACAGCGTTTCATTTTGCAAAATGAAAGTCCTTGGTTTTAATTTTTGGAGGTTAGTATACTCATTTTACCAGGAGCGAGTTAGGACCTTCCACAAATGATAACCTGTTCAATGGGGATGTGAACCTGCAACCTGCCTCATAGAGCAAACTTCTCACTATGACTGTATAAGCTACAATCTATCTGTCTACCGTCAATATTTCCAGTGACATTGTCTAACAATTTGTAAAGGGCATAGTGGCAAGGCAAGTTTATTTATAAAGCACAATGCATACAAAGTGGAAATTCAAAGTGCTTTAGAAAAAATCAGATGAAAGAACACCAAGAATGTGCGTTAAAAGAACATAGAGAAATAAAAGATTAAAGTGGGCCTACTATAAAAATAAATAAAATATGCCTAAAGGATAAGAAAATCTACAGCATTCTGGATTCTGAGTGGAAAATTAATGGTTAATTAAGTGATTGCCGTTTCTTTAGATAAACATATACAACACAATAGTAGGTAGTTTCGTATAGCTTAATGGGTGCAACAATTTTGCAGGTCAATCTTACATTGCCGTGATTTAATTAGGACCAAAGTAAGATCCCATCTCTCTAACTATAGACAACTCAAAAGGTCTGGAGTGGTTTTCTTATGTGTCTGTGGCTTGCTTACAGACAACAGAGAGGTTTTGTAGTTCCTTCAACACACAACATAATAAATTTTAGGCCTATATTAAATATAATATACAATGAAACAATTTCTACAGTTATTTATACACATAAGCTATAAACATATAGGCCTACGTATGCTATACACCCGAACATGTATTGTATTGTATTGAAGAGTCCATCTTGACTGCGTTAGTGCACCAAGCATCATCGATGTAAAACACAGAGTCCACTTCTGCTCATCTTGCCAGAGTCTTGCGCTGACAGATCGAAACATGGACCAACTGCCAAGTGCTTGATCGGGGATGTTGATGGGGCAGGTCTCTGTAACAATGTGGACAAAACTGAATTCATTTGCTTGGTCAACATGAGTCACATTTTGTCCAGACTGCATCTTTAGGAGCAGAATTAAGTCCAAGCTGGGCCAGCATGGCTCCTCTCCTGGCTCTCCGTCCTCTCCTCTGAGCGATCGCTGCACCCGCGTGGTGCCTAGTCCGGTTGTTCGGCCCGGGTGGATCGTGGTCTGCTGGTCCTTAATCCAAAAACCCCGTCTTCATCTTCCAGTGACTTTACGCATTGGCAATTAAGCTGGGGGGAAAGTGTAGCGAAGTTTGAAGGAGCTAACGTTACCAGCTACTGCTTCTACAAGCGCTGCCGGTTGCCATAGAAATCAGAATAAGTTGGCTCATTTTAAATGGATTACCTGCAAAAAGACTAGAGACTCTCATACTAAAAAAACTAGAGAAAACCCATGTCCGTTTTACTGTGCTGCCATGACCTGCAGATTCAAAGCTTGTATTTGTTGTGCATTTGCTGAACAGTCAGTTGCACACACCAACCATCCTCCTTTCTCAAGCCTGCAGACGTTGCACCTCATAGTAAGCTCAGTCGGTACATTAATATTGGATTGGTTCTATTAGGTCAATAAAATAGAGGTTAGGTTTGTGTGCTTACAACTTCAGTTTACCGATTGCCATTGTAACAGAAAAGCCTCCCCCAATGAACAAGATGCGAGCGGGGCGCGAACCTGCAACCCATAGAAAATCTATTTGTAAGGCAGCGATTTTATTATTTACTGATTGGGTGATAACAGTTCAAACTGATTGGCTTTGGAAAAGACAGGGTGGAGCTCATTATCATCTAACACTACGCGTCTTGTAACGCGTTATGATGCGCGTCATTGGGGACACTGAGCCCCGTAAAAAGCGGCGTTACATGAGCACATAGAGCGACGTTTTTTTCGCCGCCTCCAGACCGACGAAAAATGCGTCGTTGTTTACACAATTCCACGGCGCTTTTTACGACGTTTTGCTTTTTGGCGGCGTAAAAGCGGCGTCCTGGCCGTTCAAACGGAGCTTTTTACGCAGTTTTTTTAACAAAACGAGGTAGGAAAGTGGCGTATTGTGAGCCTTTTAGCGTTCCATACCGTAGCTGTCCTACGCTCTGAAAGGGTAGGGGGCAGTGGTAGGCTGCACAGATGGTTGCAATTCACAACCCTCACCACTAGATGCCACTAAATCTTACACACTGAACCTTTAAGAAGTCTTACACACTTCTCTGCGCTTCTATTTCAGCATTTACCAAATCTCCATAGTGACGGTGTCTGCCCCCCCGACCATTTACATCAATTAAATTAAAGGTAAACTGAAGAGGAGCTGTGCATAAAAACCTAATAAAATTAAACTGCTGCAATAGTACAAAAAATAGGATAATTAAATGTGGACTCTCAAACATCAGATTTCTCTCATCTTAATGTGAACTAGTGAATGAATTAATATCAGATTATATGATTGATTTATTTTGTCTGACCAGTAGATCAGTTAGGTCTTCTGACCAGGGCTCACTAGTTGTTCTGGCAGGCGTTTTCTTCAAACTAGATCTTTTTTACAGCAGACGTGTTTAATTGTCAGGACTCTGAAACTGAAGCAGCTAAATGGAATCCAGCCATCATTAATTGTTTAATTTATTCCTGCTGTGCTGTGTCAAAATGTCTTCTATGAAAAAAACAGATGTGTGTGTTTTGGTCAGGTTAGTATTGAATCTGGATATTTTCCCTTCAGGCCAGTAGGGGCTGATTAATGTTATTGTGCAGGTCCTGACTGGGACATAATATAATGCTCCTGTACACTGAGTTGTTTTAGATCGAGGAAAGTTTCAACTAGTCAAACTTTAAGTTCTCTGCATCTCACACTGTGAAATCATCTGTGTCAGGTTAGTGTTTGTTTACTGAAGCCATCAGTTAGCAGCAAGCCAGTAGGACTCCATCCATCCATCCATCCATCCATCGTCAGCTGCTTATCCTGCATACAGGGTCACGGGGGGCTGGAGCCAATCCCAGCTGACATCGGGCGAAAGGCGGGGTACACCCTGGACAGGTCGCCAGTCCATCGCAGGGATAAAATCCATTGACCACATTTAGCAAAGTCAGACGCACATCATGATACTTGAATAAGACTCACAATTACCTTCTTTCTTTTGGTTTGTTTTATTTTGGCTTTGCTGTTATCTAATGCTGTTTCAACACCGTTTTATGTTTCTGATTGTTGAAATAAGCTATAAAGTAGTATAAAAAAAAAAGAAATCACCGACCATGACGGATATACGATGTTGGTCATCATGTAAGTTACCATTGGCTATTGAGCCTTTTCTCTCTTATGCCATAACTCCCTAAGATGTCTGTCAACAATGACTGACCTGTTCGAGCTGTTACTGGTCTTGTAAAATGATCAAAGTGAGGATAACGTTGCAGCGTGTAGCCTCACGTTAGGTATTGCAGCCTTCAGCAATATCATTAATTCATTTTACTTCAGTCACAGATGCCGACACCCTCGTTTTAATAAAGGCCATGATGAAGCTGGATGACCTCTACAGTAAATGTGATGTATTATTTCAGTGTCTCCCACACACTGATTTATTTGTGATGGCCGGCCACATTATCAACGCTGACCACCACATATTGATTTTCGATTATTATTCTTTTTTACTATTTATAAGTGGTAACATCTATCTGATTACAGAGCTGCGCACAGCGTACATATTCCCTCAGCACCTCCTCTCGCTCGGTCGCTCTCCCTCTCTCTTTCTCTCGCCACAGTTACGCTGTCATTCTGTGGGAAACACTGTGTTTGCTGTTTACATACAATAACTGGGATTCATGTTGCTAAATATGGGGGGCAGGAGGGTGAGTGTGAGCAAGCATTTTCAACGAGACAACCCTTTCCATTATTTGGTGACTGGTACCCTTCAGGCCTTTTTGCTATCTTTCCTTGAAATCATGACGTTTTCCATCAAGGTCAAGGAAACATGGTTAGAAAAGGAGATTCTTTTAATTTTGGGTTAGGGGTATTAATCTATGTCAATGGTTCTCCCTGTGTTTTCCAACGACTCCACAGTTTAGGATACAGAGCTAAAGGCAAGACAAGGGCCAGCACATGTCGCTCTGGGCTCTCCTGGCAGTGTGGAGAAAGGAGCATTTGAGTCTGTTAAGTTTTGGCATTGAGCTGTGATGGTTAGGTTTAGGAGAAACCCGTCAGTAAGGGGAAAGATCCCATGAGTGCTCCTAAGATGAGCATACTGGAGGCCAGGAAGGAATCGGGCACTTATTTTATTATTATTAGATTTCGCTATTAACCTCCCTTTGAAATGTCACAGTTAATTAATTGTACAGGCTCCACCACACCGAAATGAAACTGTTGCAATTTGCACAAAACGAAAACAAAGTTACTGGAGCGGTGCACCAGCTTGAAGTGCCGTGCTTATCAGAGACATGGAGGCTACTCCTGTACACTGCTAAACTATGGCAGATGGACCAAACTGTGAAGCTTTATTTCCAGCAAAGAAACGGCTGAAGTCGGCAGTGTGAGAGAATTCAGACTGACCAAGGCGTTATTTAAGAGGTGACTGATCACCTGTTCAAAAACATGCCATTAAAAGGAGCGAATAACTACATTAAACTTGATGAGGCACCTGCGGGGTCTCCACCCAGCTTTGCACGCCTAAGTAATGTAATACGAACTGAGTTAAATAACGTGGCAAGTTATAGGGAATTAAATATAAACGTGTCACTTACAATCGATGCCGTAGTGGTGAGACTCGAGCTTTCAAAGCAGGTGAAACCTTTCAGACACACAGCAACGACAGCACCGCTGCGCTATGAAACCATTATTTTCACTGGCTTGTGCCACAGAGGTTTGTTTCAAATCAAGCAACGTGCGGTCAAAGTAGTTGAACTTTTGCCTTGAGCCCAGCTTCTAGTGCAGCGCAAATCATTTCTTTTCTGAAAGGGCCTTTATGGAAGAACGTAGTCCTCTCAAGCTCCTTCAGTCACTGAACATTTAACGTTACATCCTGTTGCCTCCTCCTGTCTGTGTTGAGAAAATGTTTCCAGAGGGCTGTTTCACAAAAGACAGCGGATTAAACCAGGGTTTTCCGGATATCCTGGCTGAATTAAGCCCTGATTCGGTTTCAGGAAAGCAGTAGGACATAAGTTACCATGGCGATTTATCCTGTGCAGCTAGCCTGCTCCAGACCAGGCCAACAGCCAGGCAGTGTTGCCAGATTGGGCGGGTACCACGGCTTTCGGGGAGGGGATTCTTACCACTGAATCATTAATAGCTGCAAGCATAGGCCTGGGCTGACTGTGAAAATATCAGGCATGTTTGTCTTATTATTATAATTATACAAATAGAATGATTAATATTATCATATGTAGCAATTTTGCTGCAATACGCTTCACACAGCAGCTGTTTGCGACCTGTCCTTTCTTTTCTCCGTGAGAGGGAACATTTTTAAAAGTTGCGTGGCGCTGCAGAGAGCCCCCAGCTGCAGTAGTGCGTAATATTCATCCAGCCAGACGAACGATCACGAACCGTTGACAGCGCGTCGGCCGAACTAGCGACACAACCCGAATACCGGAGACCGAGCGGAGCGGACAGGGCGACCGGCCCGCTGCTGACGGTCAGTGATCGTTCTCTCTGGCTGAGTCTGACGCTCCTTTACGCACGGATGGATAGAGAAGTATAGAAATGAATGGCCATAAAGCATGCTGTCAATATTTTACAGACCCCCCAATATCACAAATCGTGCTTTTAGGGGAGCTGATGTCCTCTTTAGGGACCAAAGCTCCCTGGATCCCCCCCCCACACACACACACCGTTGGCGCTGCGCTAAAGTCATCTGTCAGTGATGTAGTTACCCAAAATTCCTGAATGAAGTTAAAGCGTGTCATGTCATTGGATGAAAGGAATCTGACTTGGAAAAATACAGGAGGCCGCCTTACAAACGAGTGTGTGGAGGATATAGTCGTTTCACCGCAAGGTTTTGATGCTGTCATTAAAACCTTACACTCCAGTCCAGCAGGTGGCGCTAATGCACCTAAAACGGTTTATTTATGTAGGCCTATGCTTTGGCTGCCAGTGTGTATTTCTTGTATATAAAGTATGTAGGCTATGTAAATGTAATGTAACCGTAGGTAAGGACACGTGGAAGTTAAAATACTGAAATAAATACTGATAATTTGGGCGTTTTGTGTGCGGTTTGGCGGTTTTGAACAGTTTTTGGGCTGGAATTCATGAGCAGGATCTGGCAACACTGCAGCCAGGCTTAGTTAATCCTGGTCCCTTATCTATCAAAGTGTTTTTTTCAGTTATGCCATGTTCTTATGTATGTGTTTTGCATATTTTTCATTAGCACTGCCTGCATTAGAATAGCAGTTTGTGGTTATTAGGTTTCATAAGTGGAGAAGATGCGTGCACCATACTTTGCAGACAACGAGCATCAGCGAGTAGGTTTACGTGGAATAAAAGCACATATTTGTACATGTATTTTACAGTCGAACTGCTGTTAAAAGAAAAAAAATCTCATTAAAAAATTCTCTGTTGAATGTTAATCTGTATAAAAACCTAAAAATATTGCAGAAATACCTTAAAATTACATAAAAAGAAGACTGCTGTTTTAATACAGTATTATTTGATATATTTTTAAGATAATCCAATCCATCTACAAGAACTCCTTGTCAAAGTAAAGACTTTTCTATGTAAAGCAAACAGAAAATGTTGTAAATACCTTCAGATACCCTAATTTAAAGCCCAATACCAGAATATTAATAGATTTAAACTTTTATTTTATGCCATTATCCAATCGATTTACAGTAAATTCCTGTTAAATATTGGTTTTAAAAAACCAAGATCATGTGATATTAAGTTACAGAAACATAATTTTAACAGTTATTGCTTTATAACGATAAATGCCCAAGAAGTTCTGCTAAGTGAGGGAGGATCTGATGTGGGAGAGATAGCGGCAGCACGGGTGTGTCTGTCTGTGAGTGAGAGAGAGAAAAAGAGAGAGTTTATTTATTCTCATAGCTAGGCTAACTAAAGGCTCCTGCAGACTACACGGCTTTCAGCGTCGGCCGATGGCCGGGCTGTTCAGACTGCACAACTTGCCGTCTTGAAGTCGTTGTGGCGTTCACACTACGTGACTGGTCGGTGACAGGGGGTCACACACTACACGAGCTGACAGCGGCTGTGAGCAGGAAACGTCTGAGCTACAGAGAGCTGGAGGGGAGTAAAAAGTGTTTTGCGGTGAAAAAGTAGCTGCCTGCTCTCATTGGCTGGATGTGGATGTCAAGTCGGCCGACTCCTCCAGATATTTGGATGCTAGATATCTGGCTGGCCTTGGCGATGTGTCAGAAATGTGTCAGGGAGCCGTTTTTATGCGTCGAGTAGT
>NW_024041039.1:4448224-4496690 GCF_014851395.1 Micropterus salmoides
GGAGGTTGGAAGGAGTGAGGTAGCACAGAGAGAGAGTACAAATAAAGAGACAATATATTTAAGAAATGGTTGATTGCTGCACTGTTGACCAGACACACACAGAGCTCTCAGGACTGTTTAAAAGTCATCAGCAGTGGAGACATTTGTTTTAATTAGTATCTTTTTAAAGCCGCTTTTCAACCGCTTTAACGTTTCATGAGAAGTTCTACTTAATAATCAATGTTCTCTCTTTTTTTCCATCATCAAATTTTAACCGTCTGACTCGCCCCCTGCAACAAGCTCTCAGACAGATCGACTCTCGCTCGAGTAAATGAATACATGATTGAACAAATTAATAGTTTGTTATCACAGATCATCACTTTAAGTTATTAGGATTTGCTTTAAAGTGAGACTCTGCTGAACAGCGGCCATTAGGGCCTCAAGTGGAACAAGTTAACATTCATACATTTCATTTTCCAAGATTCTCTTAAATCAGTAACTTTAAAGACATCCTCATTAGGCAATCTGACAAAGAGCAATCTGAACCGCACTTACTGTTTCACTTTAAAACCATTTAAATTGTTTATTTACACAGCTATCTAAAGTTTGCTAACATTAGCTACCATAAGCTATGGTTACAGGAGAATAATGTTGTCTATTCTAAAAGTTACATAGTCTTGAATTATTTGTTTGATTTATGTGCATTACAGTTCTCTTATGGCACTTTCAAAACACGCTTGTTAAGATGTTAGGATATGTGTTAATGACTGTTAACATGTCAGACACATCACACAGCAGAATAGCATGTTAGCATACAATTTAAGTGGCAGTTGAGTCCAATAGAAATATCAGCCATTAACATTCATCCGTTCTTCCTGCGGTGGAAACATGAAATGATCTGGGGTCTCATTTATAAACGGTGCGTACGTACAAAACAGGGCTGGAAACGTGCGTACGCCACTTTCCAAGCAAGGTTGTGATCTATAAAAAAAACTTGAGGGGGAAGGTGCGTCCTGTAAGTAAATTCTGAACCATGCCTATGCACTAAAGATGAGAATTGAGAAATGGCGACTCACATGGCAGAAGGATGAAATGTTTTTAAATGAATAGGCCTACTATTGTGTAAAATAAACCAAAATATTACCTCTGAGTATTGTGGGCTTAAAGCCTTTCTGAATAAACCAATTTTTGATCGACTTTCCCTGAAGTGTGCAAAAAAACCCCACACAATTTAAGATAATTTGAAGCCACACAAAAAGATCCAGATTTAGGATAATACACACAAATGGAGATATCTGGTTCTGCAAAAGAACGCCTCAAATGTTGTACAGTTTAATCAGGAATCATATTAATTAATACCTGCATGCAGTGCAATTTATTCTCATAAATGAGGTGAGCAGGAGGAAAAATGCTATTTAAATTGATGCCGTTTTCAATGTGAGAGCGTATTTTCATATATTCTTATCACATGTTCGTTGCCTTATCGAGCCAAACGCTGTGCGCCAGCGTGTGGATGTGATGCTCTGCTTGTAAAAACACATCATGGAAATATAACACTATTTTATGTCATTTACAACAAGTCATATTTTAACTCATCGGCAACGTTTAATCTCTTTTCAAACGGGGGAATCCAGATTAGTACCCGGGTCATCCTGTCTTGCGCTTGCGTGTGTGTGTGTCCCCTCCAGACAGCGAGGTCACTACACAGGAGGGACGTCCCTTCCTGCAGATCGGTTATAAAGGGGCTGAGCTCCGGATCTCCCTTTCCTCCGTTGCACAAGTGTTTTATTACCCACCAAACAACTTCAACTTCACTAAAAGGAACGTCAGTGTCACTGTGTTAAATCTCGTTTTGTAGCTTTTCTGTCAGAATTTGCCTCCTTTTCTTCCTGCAGTCAGTATGTATTAATATTAATGAGGGGCGTTTCACTGACCATTTATAGGCAACTATGGGCGTTTTGAAGGGTTGAACATGGAGCTCCCTCACGTGCGCCACATTTCAATTTGATTGTGATTCATAAAGGAAGTCTGAAAACTTTGACACAGTTTATAAATGAGACCCCTGATTATTGTCCGCTTTACTTTCCCTTCCATCCTAAACTGAAAATCTGAGTTTCCTGATTGATTCTTCATGCATGTACAGTTCTACACATATGATTCTTTAACAGGTAATTTCATTTGCAAACATACATCTACTACAACAGACTCCTAAACAATTAAAAAAAACAAACTGATCATAGTTATATGTGCTCTTTGTTCCCCTTATTTTCTGAATCTGAAAAAATATCTTTACACATGTCTAACTGCATCAGCACTCTGCCTATTGAACACTAAAGGTCTTACATATAACGGATATCAAAAGGAAGCGTGCAGAAAGCAGCAGACTGAACGAGAGGGAAGGTGCAGCTCACTGTTACACATTACAAAGTTTACAGCTTGTCACATAAATGAGAGCCAGACTCCTTCCTTCTGAAATGAGATGTTTGGGCCGATTAACTCTGGCAGAGTCGCTCCACTAAACCTGCACCATTTCAGTGTTTAAACTCCTTCAGTAATACTTTACTGTTCAGCACTGGGGTTTTTTACAGTCTAACCGCCTGCAGCCTGAGAGCACAAGGTGGCAGTTTAAATACACATTTAGAGGCTTTAAATCAAGGGTTTATGTTTACTATATTATATTAGTATTTCCCAGGCCCTTTTCCGGATTCTGTTGTTGCCATTTGACTTAAAGGGTAATTATATACACTGCTCAAAAAAATAAAGAACACAAAATAACACATCCTAGATCTGAATGAATGAAATAATCTCATTAAATACTCCTTTCTTGGATTTGGAGTCACACTCAAAATCAAAGTGGAAAACCACACTATAGGCCGATCCAACTTTGATGTAATGTCCTTAAAACAAGTCAGAATGAGGCTCAGTAGTGTGTGTGGCCTCCACGTGCCTGTATGACCTCCCTACAACGCCTGGGCTCCTGATGAGGTGGCGGATGGTCTCCTGAGGGATCTCCTCCCAGACCTGGACTAAAGCATCCGCCAACTCCCGGACAGTCTGTGGTGCAACGTGGCGTCGGTGGATGGAGCGAGCCATGATGTCCCAGATGTGCTCAATTGGATTCAGGTCTGGGGAACGGGCGGGCCGGTCCATAGCATCAATGCCTTCCTCTTGCAGGAACTGCTGACACACTCCAGCCACATGAGGTCTAGCATTGTGTTGCATTAGGAGGAACCCAGGGCCAACCGCACCAGCATATGGTCTCACAAGGGCTCTGAGGATCTCATCTCGGTACCTAATGGCAGTCAGGCTACCTCTGGCGAGCACGTGGAGGGCTGTGCGGCCCCCCAAAGAAATGCCATCCCACACCATTACTGACCCACCGCCAAACCGGTCATGCTGGAGGATGTTGCAGGCAGCAGAACGTTCTCCACGGCGTCTCCAGACTCTGTCACGTCTGTCACGTGCTCAGTGTGAACCTGCTTTCATCTGTGAAGAGCACAGGGCGCCAGTGGCGAATTTGTCAATCTTGGTGTTCTCTGGTAAATGCCAAACGTCCTGCACGATGTTGGGCTGTAAGCACAACCCCCACCTGTGGACGTCGGGCCCTCGTACCACCCTCATGGAGTCTGTTTCTGACCGTTTGAGCAGAGACATGCACATTTGTGGCCTGCTGGAGGTCATTTTGCAGGGCTCTGGCAGTGCTCCTCCTGCTCCTCCTTGCACAAAGGCGGAGGTAGCGGTCCTGCTGCTGGGTTGTTGCCCTCCTACGGCCTCCTGATGTACTGGCCTGTCTCCTGGTAGCGCCTCCGTGCTCTGGACACTACGCTGACAGACACAGCAAACCTTCTTGCCACAGCTCGCATTGATGTGCCATCCTGGATGAGCTGCACTACCTGAGCCACTTGTGTGGGTTGTAGACTCCGTCACATGCTACCACTAGAGTGAAAGCACCGCCAGCATTCAAAAGTGACCAAAACATCAGCCAGGAAGCACAGGAACTGAGAAGTGGTCTGTGGTCACCACTGAGAAATGTTAGGAAATAAAGTGTTGCTAGCAGCTCCTCTATGTACACAACAAACTCCTCTCCCTCGTTTCCACCGGGGTTTCCTGCAACACCTCTTTTTTTTCCTTTCATGAGAATTCAGAGCGAGAATTGTCCTTGAGCGAGACTACAAAAACAAAGGGTGTCACCGGGAGTCACTCATACGGATCCTTTTCATTGATGTCCGTTACCAAACACGTCCTCCTATAGAAACCGCCGACTAGGTCGATGGTTGATGTCTCCAAAACAACATATGAGCGTTTTCTGTCTCCCATTGCAACACAAATCCCGGTTTAGGCTCACACCCCTTGATGGTCAGGGTAAGGGGCTTCAGGCGGGGCTGTCGGTGTCTTTAACAGTTAGCTAGCGCTAATAGTAGCATTAGCTGACACTAGCGCTAAAGGTAGCTAATGCTAGCTAGCTATGGCTACATGAAATGAAGAAGAATAGGGAAAAAACAATGTTTTTTTCCCCACTCTGGTGTTATTATTGGTTAGTATTAGTATAAACACACACATGCAACAAGACGTTAGCGCGGCGCCCTGAGCAGTTGGTTGTTCAGGGGCTTGCTCAAGGCCTCCTTCGGCAGTGCCCATGAGGTGAACTGGCACCTCTCCAGCTACCAGTCCACGCTCCACAACTCTGGTCCGAGCTGGACTCAAACCGGCGACCCTTTGAACTTAGGAACTGAGCTACTGCCGCCCCCAAATGCAAGACAACGCTACCTAAAACGCTAAAAAGAAACACAACAAAACGCAAAAAAAACCCACTAGCTAGCAAATGCTAATTATACTGCCAAAAACAAAATCTTACATTGGCTTTTTGTTTCACACGGGAACCGAACTCTGGTCTCCTGGGTAGGGGTCACCTAACCACCACAGCCCAAATTAGAAATTTTGTCATTATTTATAATAAAACTCGGTAGTTTTAGCCCTTCAATTATCAACCTATGTTGTCGTTTTCTGGGTAAGGACGGGCTGCGGTTACCTGGTATAGGAACAGTTCAAACCTGTTGGTGACAAAAAAGAAGAACTTTTTGTGGAAGTAATTTCAACATCAAAATAAGTGACTGCCCAGGTTTTAAAATACCAAAATGACCCTTTAAATAAGGTTCATCTTTTGTAAAGCACTTGTAATCATTGACTTTGATAAGTGCTAGAAAAATGTATTTTTGTGTCAGAAGGGAGCTTGATTGATTTTGCATATACAGCATTTCAAATTCAAGGCTCAAGGTTTCATAAAGTGTTGGATCACAGATTGTAACTTCAAGATGAAGCTGTCAGTATTGTGTAGTTTTGAAACTAAATCATTAATAATAACTGGACGCACAGAGGTGCTGAAAATGTTTACGTCGCAGACATTAGAAAAGATTTTGGCAGATGATTACATTTCTACAACAGAAGAAGCAAAGATAAAACAAATCCTTCCCACAAATTGGACTGCCGTTTTCAGCAAATGAGCAGCGAACTGTTCGGTAACTTTCCACTTGTGTTGAATAATTCAGCAGTTATCATTCAATCATCAGACTTAACTGGAAATCAGAGCAGGGGGTGAATGAGTGTGTGCGCAAATATGTCAGACCGCTTTAAATGAGTCAGAGGTTCAATTTGTTCATAATATTATCAGGTAACTTTTGTTTTCTGCTGGTATTCAGAGACTAAAGCAAGAATTTACTGTGTTTTTCTTCTTTGTCACATTTTAACAGCAGGTTTGAAATGAACTGATTGACAAGGCAGCAAAATGAAGAATGAACATGCAAACTTTGAGGGTGACCTTACTTTAGTCATGTGATATGCTTGAAAGCTATACTGTATAAAACCACTTGTTATCACGTGAGTTATGAAATATTTTACCAGGCAGGGTAAATATGTGACCATGTGTTTCCATGGTCAAGATTGATTTTCCAAACTTATTTCATTGAGTTTTTTGTTTGTGGATTCTGATTCAGCCGAGAACGTGTCAGTGCAGGTCTTTTATATGTTGTTTCTCAGAAGATAAGAGAAAATTTTGTTGTTTTTTTGTCTTGGGGTTTCTTTCTACTCAGTTATAGACAAGAAAGATTTATGGCTGCTGTCCTGATGCAGTGGTGTATTTGCATCTTGCAGACTCACCTCTTCACAAATGTTTTAAACATTTTTGTTTGTGATTTGATATTTACATTTACACGTCGACTTAAAGGATATTTGGGGTTATAAATCAAGCAATGTGACTGGTTCACAGTAGTGATATAATGAGCGTATACAACGGGTATGACAAACAGGTTTCGAGTTATAATCTGAGCTTCGTGGGGGTCTCACGCCCCATTTACACCTGGTATTAGAAATACGATCTGACAGGCTACAGATCGCATTTTACCGGCGGAGATTAATAAATAAATAAATAATGAGAGAGAGAGAGACAAATCATTGCTTATTACGTGATTCAACATTTCCCTCTCACACACACACACACACAGCAGTCCACTACTTGCTAGTTTAAGTTTCAATAGCCTGTTCAAAGACTGTTGCTCAAGGACAGACGCAATTCCACCCTTTCTGGTAGGTATAATATAAAAGTGTTATTATTTTACGCACTGCTGGCCGCCGGCACACAGTAGCAAGCATATTATATGGCCAAGTTCAAGTTACCAAAGTCAATCTCCTGTTGCTGGACAGTTTTTTAGTGGCTGCACAACAAACGGCAACGTGCAAATAGATATAAATAAATAGTTATAATAATTCTAGCCTTTGATTTGTGTTGCTTAGCAACCGTCATGCGCTGTGTAGCCTACCAGCAGCCTGGTGGGACTTTTTGTTTTCATAAAGAAATGTCTGTTGATGAAATAAAGTCAAATTGTGGTGCGTCTGTTAGCCTGCTTTCTTTTTGCCATACTTGCAAAAAAGCAATAGCTCACGGCAGGGCGTGGAATTCGCTTATTATGTCACAGTTAAGGGGCGTTGTTCGCCACGACGCGAAGCTCTTTCTCTACTACGGTGTATGTGTAACTCAGATATAGGGCTGCAACTACTAGATTATTTTCTTTATTGATAAATCTGCCGATCATGCTCTTAAAAATGTGTCAATTGCAATTTCCCAAAGTGCAGTGTTCAAATGTCTTGTCAGTGTTTCGATAAAACTTGGGATTCCTATTGGTCATGTACCCTAAAAGCAACATGTACCAACACACACACACACACACATTGTCTCTCTCCAGCTATGTCTTCATTGTCTCTTCTCTTTGATTTTTCTATCCTGAAGTTCATTGCTTTGCTCTCTCTCTCTCTCTCTCTGACATTCCTCTGCTGTCGCTTCCAGACTTCTGCACACACAGGAAGCTCTGTGTGCAAGTGTAATCATCTCTGCTGTCTCTCCACTTGGCTGAGTGCCAGCTGGTGTGTGTTGGAGTCAAGGACAAGAGAGGACGGGGGGGGGGGGAAGCAACAGGATGACAACGTGGAGAAAGAAAAATGGGGACAGAGGACAGTGAGACTGATGAGAGGATGGACAGATAGATCTATGGAGGTGATGGTACAACCGGGTATCACGCCAAACGCTTTCCCTCGCCTGGGCGGAGGGCAGAGTTCTCATTCTCATTCCTCAAGTTAGCAGCAATAAATATGCAACTCCCTGTTAGAGT
Source organism: Micropterus salmoides (assembly GCF_014851395.1). NCBI lineage: Eukaryota > Metazoa > Chordata > Actinopteri > Centrarchiformes > Centrarchidae > Micropterus > Micropterus salmoides. The sequence goes on from NW_024041039.1 coordinate 4,455,862, forward strand.
TTCAAAATAAAACTTGCTGGGAAACATCTCAGGTGATGGTCATGGTTAGGATTACCATGATTTGGGTAATTTCTTTACTTTCTTTAAAGAGTCATAGCTGACAACGGGTTTCACACAGGAAACAAACCCTGCTGGTGCTGTGCAATCATACACGCTTGTACTTTTCACGCCTAGGCGAGGCAAAACGTGACACTAACGTGGTATCCTCTAGTGGATGAGTGGGTGAATAACAGTTTCGCATGATGCTGGGCCGGATGGTGTAAGAGAAAAAGGGAACACATGACAGAGAGAGTGGTACAAAAGAGGCAGAGCTTTAAAGACTGTAGTTGTTATTTTGCTCAATGCTGAGCTTGGGTTTGTCTACTTTGGGAACAGAACAATGTTGTATACTTTAATATTCCTCCAGTAAAAGCTTTAAATTAAAACAGACATCACCAACACACCAAAAATTGTGATCATTTAATTTACTGTCCTAAAAGTGAGGAGTGGAAAACCACACACTCACAACTATAATTATCTGTAGAGTCACTATTTCATCATTTTAACTGACCCGAGTCTGTAGAGTTTTTTGTTCTGTCCTCCAGAATTAAAAACACAATTTTTTACATATGTAACTCTCTTTCATAGTCATTTGACAAGAAAGTGATTGAGAACATGTGACAAACAGTAGATGGGTTTGCAGTAATATCTGAAAGGCGTCCATGTGGGATTTGAATGTTTTTTGGGTTTTTATTTTATTTATCTATGTACATGTGAAGGGAGGATGTTAAAGCTAAAATGAGGCGCTAAGTTTCTCTATAGGATAAAGAACCAATAGCTTATGAGATTTTGTCTAGCTAGCGCCACTCCTGAGTGTCCAGGAGTTTAATTAACATTTATGAAAACGTCTAGAGGGAATCAGTGCTAACATCATTAAGCTAGGCCAGTGGTTCTCAAACTTTTTCCACGTCAAAGACCCCTAAACTCACACAAATTCATTTGATAAGATTCTGTCCCGGGATCGCCCATCTGATAGGATATTTGCTTTTAGATGTTTTATTACAGAAAGTGTGTGAAACCCATGACCAAAATAGTCGTACATTCTGTCATTGTGTTACTTATGGATGGAATTATAGTGAAAATAAATTGTTCCCCTTTTTGCTGGGGACCCCCTGGAGCTCCCTCAAGGACCCCTGGGGGTGCCCAGGCCCCACTTTGAGAACTACTGAGCTAGCTGAGTAAAATATAAACTCATTTTTTACACCAAACAAAAGCCTATCTAAATGTGAAAAATACAAAAGATACAGGAAACAGAAGGAAAATCAAGAATATGGACTAAAACAAAACTGACCCCTCTTGCCACTACTAGGCTATGTTATCTATACATTAGTAGTCACAGTATCTTTCAGATACATTTTATACACAATACATAGTTTAATAAAAGCAGCAGCTGTCTTATTAGCAGCCATAGCCTCATCTGTGTGCTCAATATACAATATGTTTTTAGCTTCAGTCAAGCCAAAGAAAGGAGCATATTTTGATATATTTTACTCAGAGGCTTGAAACTTAAAAGCTGTTTCCACCAATATGTCCAAAAAGAACAGTTTTATCCTCTCTTGAAACATGTAAAAACAAACATGCACAGTAGCATCAATTTAGTTTATATTTCCTCATGTAGAAAGTGAAGAGAAATGCACTGAATCCGCGTAAAAGTTAACCAAAACAAATGTGTGCAGTTTTGTTTGTGTTCAGTTATAAAATATTCTGAGAATGTGTGCGACATTGAAGGAGAGGTGACGGACATGTCCACAGTCCTGCAGATACTCCGTGTGTCAATCCAAAACCTCATGAGATTTGAAGCTTCTCGTGTGTCTGAATTTGTCAGAGTACATGATCAGCTTCTCGTTCACACACACACACACACACACACACACACAGACAGCGAGGGTTCAGCGAGGCAGGAAGGTATTGGCACTGAGGGAATACAAGGCGCAGACAGTAATTAGGAACCAGCCTACTGTACCATACACCCACACACACACATAGAAACCAGATATGTTCTTGGGCATACACACACACACACAGTGTAATTAGGTAGGGGCCCTGACGCCCCAGTGGTGAACTGAACAAGCCCCTGAATACCCGCACTGGGAACGGCTGAACACCATAATACGTGGGAAAAGGGCGTGAACACACACACACACACACACACACACACACACACGTACGTTAATTAAGTGGCAGCCTACTGTGCGTGAAGGGAACAAGGCGGTGGACGGCCGCAGCGGGAGTGTACGTGGACCAGCAGCAGTCAGGATTAACAGGAGTCGACCTGCCAGCCCTGAACACCACCACGCGCTTGTTCTCCGCTTTTTCATCTTCCTTTCCCCTCATCATTTCCTGTTTCTTTACAAAACCCACCTCGCAGAAACACACGCGTTCATGTCGGACCGAATCTGCAAGCAAATGAGGCTTTAATCCGGCTGTCTCACTTTGATGAAAAAATCTCTGTCATATCAGCCCTTCAACTTATTTTCCCTCTATATATAAAAGGGTGAAGTGGGACGAATCACTTTGGGCATTGAGGGTTCTGGAAATAAAAAGTACTCTTCAAGACTTGGATGGACAAAAGATGTGTTAGAAAAAAATCTTGTTCTTCGATAAAAGGGTCAAAAGGTCATCGACGACTTATCTACGACATCCCAGTTCTGTTGTGTGCTCCGCTAACCACAAGCTGAAGCTAAAGACAATCCTTTGTAGAAGCCTGATATCAGTTTAAATCAGGTTCTGCATCAGTTTTGTGTGAATTCAGCAGCTTTTGTGTCGTGTCTTGTAAACTCCAGCTCTGATTCGTGCCTCTTTACGGCAACAGCATCCAAAAGTCTACTATTATTATTATAGCATTTGGAGTCATACATATTAAACTGGCCCATGTCTTGAGACCCGGAACTAACCTATGATCCAAAGCTATACTTTGTTTTATTTTTATTCATTGCATATCGTTACCTCGAAAGGAATAATGCAATGTCTAAAATGTAACATATCTAAAATTTTTAATTTAACTTTGAAGATAAGAACTGTGTTATTTTGTTAGCATTTAACAACATAATATCCCATGAGTGAACAGAAACGCGGGCAAAGCCTCATGGGAGCTGTTTTAAGGGTGTTTCTGTCTCTTGTCCTCAGTTGAAGATTTTGGGAGTAAACTCTCCACTGTGTGAGATTTGAAATGTTGTTACTGATATGTTTAACATCTTCAAGTCAGACTAAAGAGCTCTTAAAAAGAGGAAAGACTGAAGTGTAGGTGACTAAAAACAGATTTGTATTATTTCATTGCTGGAAATTCAGACACTTTTTACCAGTCAATGTGGTCTAGACCGCCCAAACCGAGACCAAGTCAAGACCAAGACTTTTAGTGGCTGAGACCAAGTTGAGACCAAGACCGAGGGAGGGCGAGACCGAATCAAGACCAAGACCAGTTCCCAACATTACATGAAACTAGGGCTGGACAATAAAACAGTAATAATTATCGCAATATTTTTTTTCAATAACAGTAACTTGAATCATAATCATAATTAGGACTTCATTTTTTTATTAAGATGGTTATTTTATCATGATAACATTTTTGGCCATATCATCCAGCCCTACATGACACACAATAAAATGCAGAACGAGATCGGAGGTGCTTCTCAGATTGACCTGAAAGATCCACATTCCCATTAAAACACCCACATACAAACACTAAGAGCTGAAATCAACGTACACTCCTTTTCCATTCTGACCATCCACTGAACACTAGAGCTGGGCAATTTGGCCAAAAATGTTTTCACGATAAAAAAAATGTCATATCGATAATTAACACGATAAATGTCAAATAATTATTTCTTTCAAATGCAGATGATAATTGTGGTTTTAAACTATTGATGCCAAACAGTGGACACTTCAACACTTCACAGATCTGAGGTAGGATATTCAAAACATTATGATAAAATCAAGTCGAGTTAAATTTAAAAAATTCCTTTTCCTTAACAAATATATATCTAGTTATATTAATATATATATATATATTATATTATATATTAATAGATAGAAGACGATAGGAGATAGATAGCCAATTAATTTGTGATTCAAATTAATTAACTCAAACATTTATTAATCATTTGTTATATTACGTAAGGCTGTGTGTGTTTTCTTCTGGACGCTGTTTGACAGATTAATTCTTTATGGTTTAAATAACTAAATATTATTACAAAGATTTTGCAGACATATCCTCCTGCTCCCAGACAGACACATCTTTTCTCCTGTCTCCCCCATTCACTTTCTTGGAGTGCGTCTCTGAAGGGGGGCGTTATTGGTTGCATTTGAAGCAATAAGTTTTACATCCAATCAAAGTTAGGATGTTAAATAAATCAGACAATGCAAAAGCAATTTATTGATATTTCCAAAGTTATAGTCTTGAAATAAAATCCCATGTCCCATCAAAAAGAGGTCTTGAGACCGGTCTTGGTCTTAAGACCCCTTTTTGAGTACTACAACACTACTAACTGGTACTGGTATAATTTTATTAAAGCAGGCATTCAGAGAATCTAGAATCAGATTTAATGGAGTGGTTCCACTCAAACATAAAACCAAAAATATTCTTTGCTCATTTTATCCATTATCATATTTATCTTCCCATTAAAAAGGAGGGTGCTTCGTTCGTGTTTGCGATTCTGGAAAATCCAGTACCATGACAGGATACAGAATGAACCATGAAACGGTGAGTAAAGTACCTTAACGCTCGCTAGGCTGTGGGTCCCAGAACCGGCACACCAGCTCCAAACAACTCTCCTGCTACTATAGCTAACATCACAACAACACTTTGTTTACTTTGTGAACTAGAAAGTGAGCTGAATCTCTGTGGGCAAGTCATTTAACGTTAGCGGACAATGAAACGCTGAAGACATGCTACTTTGTTTGAAAACTGCCAGAGTTTATGATGCTAAATACTATTGTCTATCAGTGGTGTTTGAGACACTGGCTGGTTGAAGCAGATGAAGTGGGCAGACAGACTGCTGCTCTCCTCGGTGTTAATCTGCTGTTAATTTGTCTGGGCTGTAACATGAGACAGAGTGAGCTGCAGGAGTTTAGTGTGAAGCTGTTAGTCATTAATTTAACAGACACAGAGGTGAACAAGGCCACATGTCTCCATTATTCTCTGTCACACTGTCACCACACATAATAACTGCACTGCAGGGCTCAGTCTGTGGATATATGTGTGTGTGTGTTGGAATTTCAATGTGTATTTTAATGTATTTCTATACCGGCGCTGTCGACAATGGAAACTTTGTTGTGTGTTTTTTAGCATTTCTGCAAAATAAGTTTAATTCTCTGGTGAGCAGGAACATGACATGGAGATTTCACAACCAGCTGCTCTTACGAAATATTATCCTGATGGTGGTGCTACATGAAAAGTCAGGGGTGACTTCAATGTTATTCAACCTCAATGGACCAATAATAACTATAGATAATTTCATGACAATCCTTGCACCTGGTTTCTTTAACAAGGCTGGCTGGATATCATAGCTACTTCCAAGAAAAAACACCTAAAATATCATAAACAAAATGCAAAATAAATCAGTAATAACTCCTCAACCATTAGGCCTATATCCTTTGATCACCTTTGAAACTGTTTTTCAAAAATATCCCAGGCGAATGTTCCTGTTTCGGCCATATTTACTGTTCATATCTTCACTTTAATTGGGGGTTTTCTTCAAAACACTATTTCTGTCCATACAACCGCGTTCCAAATAACATAAAGCTTCCAAAATATTGAAATATTGATAAAAACAGCGAATACTGATCAACATTCCTATGACCAAAAGCACTCCCGTGCTTCACAGGCCCACAACTTGAGAACAGAACATCCTACAGGGCTCTTTCTCTGCGTATTGAGCAGACGAATCGTTTGGTTGTCTGTGTAACTCGGCCAGTAGACGACGATAAAGACAGCACTTCTTCTCTCCTTCATTTTGACGACAGAAACGAAAGGGATTGCGCAATAGCAAGATGGCGGCCTATGCGATATTTTCACACACAGAACTGCTGTTTTTGGACTGAAAACAACGGCAGAAGTAGGTCAGCGGTTGTAACTGTAACGGTATATCGGTGCGTTTGTTGTTATTATTATTAGTCGGCTAATAGCTGAGTTTAGTGATACGAGTTAGACAGCTGATCAGAGCTGGAGCTTTCTTTAGAGTGGTCGGACTGAGGTGTAGGATGAGAGTAGAGATATCGGGAAGGCAATAACTGCAGCCATGTACTGTGATTACAGAGCGATTTAGATGTCCTTTAGATGCTTGGCGTTGGATGTGTGCTTTGTGTGGAGATGTGTGCCATGCAAAGGTTGGTTTGTGGACTCCTGCTTTGCTTCGAAGCCTGATGTTTGGGATATTGGCTGTCGCTATCTTGTTTTTTTTAGAACCCGACGTGACTGGAACTTGACCGTGTTTGGAAGAAATGGTGGCGCTAGCTAGCAGTGTAAAATATACCGCCAACTCCTAATAAGCTTTTCCAACGCCGCTGGTCAAATGTACACAGAGTAGTGGATACGAGTCGCCACGAGTGATTGTGGCTTGTCAATCACAAGATGGCACAACCTAAAGCATCCCCTGGTTTAACGTCTATTTTCCTCTAAATGGAACCATAATTTACTAAATGAACATCATGCTGTGTTGAAGAAGACTTGAAACTAGTGACCATAAACTCATCACATTTTCACTTCGTCACATAGGACAGAGGACACACACTGGTTCTTGAATTGGTTCAGAACACATGTACTGGACATAAATCACTGCAGATGTGGCCAATACAAACGTAATTCCAAGAGATACAAGGCTGGAACACAAGATTCATTTAGGACTGAAGGATTTCAGGTGGAGCCTATTTTGGATGTTCTCGGCTCTTGATTGTGTTTCCATTCCAGCAGAATTGAACAGACTTGATTTGTTTCTTTCTGTTTCTAACTGTGAAATTACCATTTTGTTACTGATCCATCGGACTATTTAAAAAAAAAACTTTAGCCTCAGGGGACTAACTAAGCTAAACCAACTAACTAAACTGTAACTAAAAATCGTTGATAGGATTAAACAGGCTTAAAAAGGATGCAGCTCTCATGCCTTGTTCGGGACAGGAAGTTGAACCTCTAATCCTGACAGACAAAGTGTCTCAGTCAAAACACTGAAGTAGACAAGATAAGGACGAATTTCCTAATGAGTCAGAAGCATTCGAGAGTGATCACTGACTCCTGATGCGTTCCTGATACAACGTTTGATTGCAAATTTGTGTGTAATTCAGCTCAAATGGCGGCACTTAGTGAGTGAGCTGCAGTCATCTTTTCACCTCGTTTCACCTCTTATTACAGCCCGGTAACTGTAGAAACCGATCCCTACTCACAGCCCACAGAGGAAACTACCTCGGCAGTAAAAATTAATGAACTCTGACCAACTGTCTGACAAGAAAGAGAGACGGGTGATGCAAGGGAAAGGATTGATGAAGTAAGACAAAGAGAGGGAGGGGGAGGAGAGTGAGGGATCAATAGAGAGGAATTCTCATGGATGAAGAGAGAAAAAGATTATTTCCAGAACTTTCTACAAGATCTTTTCATCCTCAAAGTATCAAATGCTGTTTGCTACTCTCCTCCATCCCTCTGGTTTCATATCCTCCCTCCATCCCTCCTTCCAACTCTCCGTCCTCAGCCGATTCCCATTTAAGCGTAATTAAGTTGCCGAGATGAACATTACTTCGGATGGGAAACGGCTGAATGCCACCGGTGATGGGAGGAGAGAGGGATGGAAAGAGGAGAAGAGGGAAAGGAGGAGCATCAAGAAGAAAGAAAGAGCGAGGGAGTTGAGAACTGAAAAGTGGAAGAGACTGAGGCAAGAGAAGGTGGATGTTAATTAATTATAAGCCGTCAGGGTCCAAATCATCTTCTTTTAAATGTGGAGCTGGAGCAGCAGAAAGTCACGGTGGCTCATATTAAACTTTCAGCACTGATTTAGAGGCAGAAAGGTTTCCAGACACACTGTGAGAGCGTTTCATGTGTTGTCTCACACCAGAAAATCCTCTGGAAGCTCGTGCAGGCCGAGGTCAGACATGGCTGCTGAACACACCACCCTGTCATCACGCAAAAAGTTAATATTCAACAGATCTGAAAATCCCTGGATTATATTCAATAACAACCCTTTTTTATGGCTAATACAGGGTAAGTCCTCCTCCACTTAAAACTGTGTTGCTTACTGTTAACTTCATTTGGAAGTTTGAGCTCCGCTGTGCAGTTTGACACTAGAGAGCTGTTTTCACGTACATCTGCTGAAGGGGAAAGTTTCTCTGTGCTCACCTCTCAGGTGTACATGTGAGCAGGATGTTATGAAACCTAGGGATGCACTGAAATGAAAATTCTTGGCCGAAGCTGAAACCGAATATAATGAGAAACTTTCACCAAACAAGGTTTTTTTCCATTTATTTTGTCTTAAATGTCTTAAATCAAAATGTGCTTTTTTTACTTTCCCACAGGAAGTGCAGAGACTATGGTGGGTGGGTCCGAGACCCCAGAGGGTCCAGTAAAGCAAATTACATCTCATGATTTATACTCTCTGTGAATATAATCCAATTAATCTTATTTCCACCCTGTATTTTGAAAACCGGACGTTGTCACATGTGTATCCTCCTCGCGCTAAATTCATCCAGTCCGACCCAGTTTGATAAATAATGTTGTAACACTCGAGACGTCAGCCTCAGATGGAGTGGATGTGCTCGGAGACGATTCAGCAGAACAGTGTGAACTGTGTCTGCAAACGGCGATTTTTGAATCTTTCTCTGACACTTTAAAATGCCTCCACATTGACGACATGTCAACGTAATTGTTCTGTAAAATTTTGACGTATTATGCCGAACACCGAAAGTGCTTTTTTTTGCTATTTTCGGCCGATTAATTTCGGTGGCCGAACATTTGGTGCATCCCTAATGACACCGCAACCATTTTGAAAGCCAATCACAGTGAAGTAGGAGACATCTTGTTTCCAGTAGTTAAACATTTGAAATAAAAAACATTTTGCATATTCACAGATTCCAGATTTTTTCAATGAGTTAGAAGGAGTAGATGCCATTTATAAGGATTGATAATGAAGTAATTTAGGGGTTTATTGTAGAAAAATCATATCAGACACAAATTATTACTCACTCCTTATGTCTTAAAACATGTCTGGAGGGGATCATTAAGGTTCAGAAAAGGTTGTGAACATGGCAAATAAACTCTGGTTAAGGTACGGTCAAAGATAGGCAACTAGATAGGGGTGATTGTTGGCACAACCTCACCTGCTTGTGTGAGTGAGGAGGCATGACCATAAACTCAAGTCATCCATATCCAAGGGACTGAATACCCCATTGGTTGGTGTGTATGTTTGTTGAGCATTGTTAAGAGTCCAGGATGAAAGTTGTTCTAATTCAAATGCTTTAGGAGTTTTTACCCTTTCAGGTTTGGACATTTAAACACTGTTTAAGGTTGCGATATGTTTAGGGCTAAATAAGACTATAGGATAAGGTGAAGAAAACATTTTAATTATTAACATCGATTTATCTTAATACCTGGTTCAACGTACTGCAGAGATGTACAGATGTCCTCCAGGACCCAGTGACCTCACTGCTGGGTGTGGTTAAAGGTACACCAAAGCACACTTCTTACCACAACCAGAATTACTAAGGTAAAACAGGGCAGGACACTTTCTACCAGAGAGGGCAACAAAACAAAAGCTTTTCAGTCTGGTGTTGGCTACTCTTTAAAAGTAAAATTATGGTTTATTACTGTTTTATAACTTGAGTTTGTTGTTGGAGTTTTGCCCATCATTTCAGTTATGATAACATTGTTAAAGGAACCTCATTTGAGAAGATGTAAAGCCATCGCATGCCTGTGTGTTAAGTCAAGGTACGGTTAGCTTAGCATAAAGACAGGAAGCAGGGGGAGACAGCTAGCCTTGGTCTGTGCAAAGTTCAAAAATACACCTACCAGCACCACTAAAACTCACTGATTAACACGTTTTATTTCATTTGTTTGTCGTGTACAACAGAAATAAAAAAAACAACAATTAACGGGAACCTGCTGGAACTATTTCTTGGTGAATATGAGACAGGTGCAGTGACTTCCCTGGTTCTATAAACTGTTACATCATAGAAATAATAGTACAGTACTAACATAAACATGATGATAAGACTGTTTCTTTTCACTTCATTCATTTAGTCCGACTTCGTGTTAGCTTGATCTAATGGGAAAATCGGAATTCTGAAAACAAAAGCAACGATCTATGGACTGAAAACAGTGGCTCAAGCCATGCGGTGTCCTAAACACAAGCGAGTCTGCAGAGCAGAGAGAGTTACTGCAGTCCTTATCAGTGTCCAGTCCTTATCTGTTGGTCTGATCCACACACAAACCAGAACACACTTTATTAACTGCAGCACAATACAAGCCTGCGGGAGAGTGTGTGTGTGCTGGCGAGAGAGAAGCCGAGGGAAAGGGAAGCAGATGGTCTTAATTCAACTATTTCACTGGAAGGGACGAACAGGCTGTGTGTGTGTGTGTTTTCAGTTCTGTTCATCCTCAGAAGGAGAAGACGGGGGCAGAAAACGAGAAAGTGAAGCAAAAAGCTCAGAGTGGACACATGAAAAGCAACAGCACCAGCAGTAATAACAGTTATAGTATAATTATCAACGTTAACAGTACGAGTGGCTGGATGTAGTATTGGTAAGTTAGGAGCAGCAACAGTTGTGTTCTAGTAAGGCAAGTTTATTTGTAAAGCACATTTCAACAACGACGTAATTCAAATTGCTTTTAATTCATGGGGTAAGATGCTTGCCTTTGGTGTGGGAGACCTGGGTTCGATTCCCACTGTGAGACATCCACCAATGTGTCCCTGAGCAAGACACTTAACCCTAGTTGCTCTATAAATAGCTGACATGTATAGCAATTGTAAGTCGCTTTGGATAAAAGCGTCCGCTAAATGTAAACGTAAACCATAAAAGCAACAGGGAAATATAAAAATGTTTTAAATGAGGTAAATAGAAAATAAAAACAAGCAGTTCTCTTACCCATTGTTTCCCCTATATGCATATATACCTGAATGCTTGGCTAGCTGCCTCTCATCGTTCTATACAAAACATCTACGTGACAGTTGCTGTTATAACAGCGTAACTCCTGTAAGGAATCAGGAGGTGCGTAGCGAGTTTTTGACTGTCCGAGCAGCAGAAAGTGACGGTGAACTGGTTCAATTATTTTCTCAGACGAGTCTGAAAAAGTGGATGTTAGGAAGAGAAAGGACGGAGCTGAGGTCAGTAAAGCAAATTAGTGATGCAAACTAGTCCTTTTAAGCTGATGAGGAGACGTTTCTTTTTGGATTTTAATGTGCAAATAAAACGCACCTCAGAAGGGAGGAGGTTTTTCATGTTGCACACAAAAGGCAAACATGAACAAACGATTCTGAGGTCATATTAACAGGGTTTTAGGGGTTGATGTCCAAAACATCCTGTGCAATAAATGTTAAATCACAGTGGAGAGCGTCATAACCAACCAAATAACTTTCCCCAAATCTAAAGTTTGTAGTTCTTCCAGTAGACTGATCTTTGGCTGTTGGTTATTTATTATCTGCTCGAGCTTGTTCTTTTCTCTGCAATTTTATTTCTTATATAAGTTGCATTGTCTATAACATATTTATATATTTCTACATTTATTTATGTCAACTGTATGTTTGTCTACGTGTAGCACCTTCTCACCAAAGCAAATTCCCCGTACGTGTAAAAACTACTTGGCAATAAAGCTTGATTCTGATTTTAACTGTAAATGGGGTCTTGTACAACCTTGGTTAACAGATCCTCATGTTTTACCTGAAATATGTGAACACTTTAAACAGAAGCTCTCACTTAAAAAAACCATGTTTGATTCTTGATATCTATTTGTCACATTCTTTGCCCAAGGAGGCCATTTACAGTAGAGATATAAAACTTATTATTTATAGCACTTTCCTAAAACACTATGGGTTCATTTGATAAATTAAAAGGTATAAATAGTTTTGGCAGGAGGCAGAGTTTTTGGCTGCCGGTGTTCAGTGATTTCATTCAGTTCCAGGAAGTAAAAACTGAAGCTTAAAATAGTTCCAGACGTCTCAATGTCACAAGTTTTATAGTGGAGCGGATTCGCTGCCAGAGCGGCTTTTACTGTTCAACTCTGAATGAGAGAAAGGATAGAAGGAGGACAAGAGGAGGCGGCACAGGAAGGTGGGTAGAGAGGATGGATGAAGGTGTAGGGAGTTGAGAAAGTACGAAAAAAGAAGGAAGGAAGGAGGGGAGGAGATAGAAGTATGCAAGGAGGAGGACAGATGGATACAGATAGAAGGAGCGAAGGAGGAGAGATTAAGGATGTAGGAATATAGTAAAACAACAGGAAGGACAAGCTTAAGAGCAGCAGAAGAGATAAGAGGAGCGAGGAGGGATGGATAAATCGAGGATGAAGAGTAGAGCAGAAAGACAAAAGAAAGCAAGGAAGTAAATAGAAGCCAGAAGGAAAGAAGTGAGAACAGGAAGCTAATAGTTTCGGCATATGAAGGGGATGGATGAGAGAAAAAAAAGAAAGGAAGAAGGAGAAAAAAAGACTAGATGAGATGATTGAAATGACGAAGAGGAAGTGAAGGAGAGTCAGAAGGAGAAGGTAAGGAGGGATGAGAGGAAAGAAGAGAGATAAAGACAGAACAGGATGGTACATGTAAGAATGGAAAGATCGGGGGAAGAAAGTGAAGAGAGGGTGGAGGTATGGAAGACAGAAAAGAGGAGAACTGAATAAAAAGATAGAAAGATGGAGGTAAAGTACAAAGACGAGGAGGAAAGGATGGATGCAAGGACAGAAATAGGATGGATATAGAGGGAAAGGATGAAAGAAAAGAAGAGTGGGCAAAAAGTACAAAAGGACAGACAAGACAGGAAGAAGAAAATGAAGGAAGGACAGAAGTTTGGAGGAAGTAACAGGGAAATAAAAAAGGTTCTATAGGAAGACGAAGCAAAGAAGGAAATGCGGGAGGAGAGAGAGGAAGAGGAGCGCCAGAGAGTAATTTTAGAGTTGGCTTGTTTCCCGGGGAAAAGGAAAACATAGAGAAGGTCGAAACTACAATCTGACAAAAGGAGTCAGCCAAAAAAATGAATGAGTGAATAAAAGAATGAACTAAGAGATTGATTTTTCTCTTTTACATCACCGGTGTGGTTTTGCCTCACAGGTGGTGTCATCATCACCCGTGTGTTTGTTCGTCAGACGAAGCCGGAAGAGATTTCTCTGTCTGAGGCGAAACACGGACAGAGAGTCCACGCGGGTCGCAGCGTGTGGGTTTGGAGACGCCGCCACTCCCCCGGTACCTTTTGTCGCATGTCATGACTCTTTCTCCCCAAATTCCTTATCACCTGCTCTACTGTGCTTTCTAAAATGCCTCGGAACGCGCACAAAAAAACGCCACCTTGATACAAAGATAAAGAACATGGAGCCTGGGTGGCACGTGTTGTTTAGAATAAGTAAGTACAAAACAGAAACCATGCAGGTGGTTCAACAACTGTCGTGAGCAGACATACAGGCCTTCAAATTAAACTAATAAAACATCCAAAAAACAACCCTCTGGTTCCTCAAACCGCCGAAACAACACGCCAAAAAGCCTGCACGGGACAGGTCTACCTTCCCTGCCACTGCCTGGAGAAATAACCTTCACCCTCTTCCATTTAACCTCAAATGAACACATCTAAACTGGTAAGAGCATAAGTGGAAAAACACAGCATCAAATTTAGAAAATTGCAAGTAAAACATCAACCCTAAGTCTGACCCTGTTAGTATTAGCAGAGTGACCTGATCAGAAGTGGACTGAATATCGGGAATTGCGGGGGTTTTCCGTTGTTTTATGTCCTTTGACCCTACAGCACCTGTCTAGAGTGTGTTTTCAGGACAGGACAAGCAGAGAGGACGGGTCTATCAGCGGAGAGTGCTCGACTCTTCAGCCGAACGCTCTTCACCGCAGCCCTGAGTGGACGTTTAACCTCCCCACTCCAGCCTCGACAGCTCCGCGCAGAGCATAATAAGATGGATATTATCGCTCCATCGAGGGGAGACGAATACTGAGACAAAAAGAGAGGGAGAGGGGTGTGATGACAAAATGACGCTCATCCACATTTGAGTCGAGTAGATCTGATGGAGATAATGAGGACGGGGCTTTATGGTGAATATCACTGATTATGGGCTAGTACACTCTCTCACACACACAAACACACTCAAACACACTCAAATGCGCCCTCTCTCCCTGTGTTTTTGGCTTAGAGACACAAAGATGAAGGTGTTGCCGCTAGAAGCGCAGCATCTTATGATTAAAAAAAAAACCCATCACAGATGAACTCTGTTAGTGCCGCCTTTGATTCCAGATTTTCTACAATCTGCTGCCAGATTCCTGGAGAGGCCTTGTTTTTCCCCGTGTTAGCTTTGTTACACCGGCACTGTTGGCAAGCAAACGATCACAGTTAGCTGATTAAAAACACTGAGTACCTGTAATGTATTCTAGTGAGCAGTAGGAAGCTCTCAGAAAATCAAAAATCAAAGAAACAAAATGGATTTTATTTTGTAATTCTGTTCACCTTCCCAGTTGCTGAAAACACTGTTTTAGAAGTGAAAATGAAGGTCAACAGACACTATATGTTCCGTTTCTCCTGGTCTGGTCTGGCCCTCTTAGTTTAAATGAAGGAAATCTTAATGGTACAGCACTCAATGATATTTTAGACAACTCATGCACAAATCCAGCTCCATAAAGAAATGGTCCTTCCTGCACCTTTGGGTCGAACTGGAAGCCAGACCTGATCACAAACGTCGGTGTTGGACCTCACTGATGGTCTGGAGTAGAGACCTGCGCCAGACTGTTTTCCTGATCCCGCTGATTTTGAGACCATTATCGCCCGCTCCCACAACATGTGTGTTCCTCTACCGCCCATTCCCGCAAACATTGTGACATGCAGAGTAAAAAAAGGACAGTGCAGTGAGTAAACCCTCGACACATTAAGAGACGCACTGGCGACTGACACCAGTGTCCATGGGGTTTAGCCTCCTCGTCAGCGTGTCCGCCTCCCATACCCGAGGTCGCAGGTTCGAGTCAGGCCTCTGCAGTACATTCTCAGAAGCAACCGCATACACTCACTTTTATCTTATTTTCAACTTCATTTGTTGACTCCATCTTATCAGCGCAACTGCGGGACCCGCAGTATATTTTTTAACCGCCCGCTCCCGCGCAATTTGTGTTGGGTCCCACTGGAATGAGAGCAAATTCCTGCTGCAGGTTCAACATCTGCTAGAAAGACCAGAAACCAGCGCAGTCGAGGCTTTTAGGACAGCAGTTTAATGATCATTGTGCCACAAGTGTCCACATACTTTTGTTTACTTTGTGGTTCATTTTTCTTTTTACTTTGGCAACAGTTCAAAAGTTGCATTATTAGAAGTGTAGCATCCAGTGTTTTTAGCGCTTGACCCTTACTAGGAACTAAAACTGTTTTTCTGGATTACCAACTGGGCACAGTGAGAAACTGCCCTGGGGCCCCCAGAACTTCAAAGTGGGGGATGTGATTCTGGACAAAGTTAATTCAATATAGTGTCTGTCAAATTCAGCGCATCGCTCCTCACTGTCCACTAGATGTCCATTCTGTGTGCACGCTAAAAAACAAAGTGGCACACAACAGCCGTTCAGCAACAGCATCGGGCAGTGGGAGCAGGGGCACCGCCAGGAATTTCGGGCCCCATGACAAAAAAACGTAATTGGGCCCACAATGCATGCAATATATACACTATATATATTAAAATATGCCATATACCAAAATCACCTACCGTGCTGTATCACCACCACTTGATTACATACATTAGATACAATAGATTTGTGTGCGTGTGCAAGCTTCTCAAATAAATTGACCTTCATGCAGGTCATACTAAAGTCTATAGATGTCATTTAACGGCTAAATCTAAATGAACGTATCGAACAGGATTATTGTAATATTATCTGTAATGTACATGCAAGCGGATCATAATGATCATTATGTGAGAAAATAATTTGCGTTTGAATTTCTGTCATTAATGTTTAATTTTCTTTTTTGTTATGGTAAAAACAGCAAGAGAGACGGAGAAATCCCCACAGACTCCCTGGAGGAGGTTAACTCGCATTAACACCATGCTGCTCACCTTCACTGGGACAGGGAGGCTACAGTTATGGGGAGACTGGGGTGCTGCTGACTCATCTCATCTTGCATTATTACATTTGATATATATATATATATTTAAGGAGTAACGGTAAATCTGGCGCATGCTAATGGCAACAGACAGATGGCCGAGAAACAGCCAAAATGGCGAAGGTCAGAAGGGCTAAGAACTGTAGCGACAGCTAACCCACGAATGAGCTAATGTTAGTTACATTACTTGTCGTTTCTTGAATGTACAATGTTTGAGAAGGGTTTTAATGCCACAAAGAGCTAAAAACATAAGTTTGCTTGCACACCGCGATTATTTATATTGATGCATGATTCAAAATGATATGCTAGGTAAGATTACCTTCTTTGGTAGTTTAGCTACAAACCTTCGCCCCTGTCTTCGATCACTATCTTGGTTGTTTTTACTCTCTTGGGTTTTGGATGCTGGATTTCTGCGCTTCCCTCGGGCAGCAGACACTCTGGATTCCAACATATTGCCAAGTTATTAGTAGGGATGAACTGAATGTTTGGGCGAAAATGGCAAAAAAAAGTGCTTTTAGTGTTCGGCCTCATAAGTCAAAAGACCAAATAAATTGTTTAAAGTGTCTGAGAAAGACGCAAAAACGGCCGTTTGCAGACGCTGTTCTGCTGAACTGTCTCTGAGCAAATCCACTCCATCTGTGGCTGACTTCTTAGAAAAGGCAACAAACGGTCTGACCCGCTTTTTCTGAGTGGCGATTAAGCTAGCTGCACCTAAATTTAGAGTGCACACGTATTCAAGCCTTTACGGTAAATCAACCGAAACGGACCAGTGTAATAAACAAGACAACGGCCGGTTTTCAAAATAAGGTGTCTATACAGGATGGAAATAAGATTAATTGGATTATATTCACAGAAAGTATAAAACATGTTACATGTGTACATTAAAAGTAAATGGACACATGTAATTTACTTTACCGGACCCTCTTGGGCCCCGGACCCCCCCCACCATAGTCTCTCCAAATCCTGTGGGAAAGTAAAATGCACTTAATTTGTGTTAATTTAAATGACCTCACATAAAGCCTGAGCAAGGTCGAATATCCCAGCACAGAAAAACTGTAAACATTGCAGACAGAAGAGGGAATTAATAGGCGTTTTCAGATTGATCCGGCTATGCTAAACGTAATATTACACTGCAGAAGAACTCCTTTAATAAACTTAATTTCTTAGATTCATAAGTGTAAGGAATGTAACAGCAATTAGTAATAGATGTTTAAACGGTGTAACTAATTAATGAATGATTATTAATAATTAACTAATTAAAAATTGGTACACAGATTTTGTGGAGCTGCAGAGGCACAAAACTGCATCATTCACCCACTCCTTTCTCTCACCCTCTCACAATGTTTCCTTCCTCTTCCTTCAAGATTCTTTCCCCTTCCTCTCTCTCTCATCCTCTCACTCTTATATATCCTAAAAGAATGTAATCACCTGCAGGCCTCATGCTAAACTACCCTGCACACTCTCACACATAGACACACACTGTTGTGTATGTGGCGGTGTGTGACGTTGACTAATGCGATACTGGTTCAGACATGTTGGCGTTAATCGATTAGCGCTGCAGCTCGACAGCATGAGCACACACATGCGCACACACTCATACTGCTGCCATAAAAATCAAGAAAACGGGGAGAGAAAGACTGGAAATAGAAGAGAACATTTGGAACAAAAAAAAAAAAGGAAATAGGAAGAGATTCTCAAACCCACGATAAAACAAAAAAAAAACACAGACAGACATGTAGACAGACAGGTAAAAAAGAAAGTAAAGAAGTAGACGGAGAAAGTCCCTCAGTAAAGAACAGACATGCTGCAGCAGAGAAGAGAGAACAGGTGAAGTCGCAGTAGAAAACAAAGTTGCAGTAGAGAACAGTTTTGTTGTAAATAGAGCTGATATCTGCTGCCTGCATCACACCGAGATAAAACCTAAATAAGTAAATAACCATTTTTCAACCCAACACCATCTGATCTGTGTCACCACTTCCTATCAGAGAAACAGAAAAGAATTATGATCCATCGATACTGAACCGGGGAACATTTTACACTGACTGTTAGTGATTTAAAATCACTACAATAGTGCAAAATCATATTTAAATGTACGGAAATTACTTATATGGAACAAAGTAAATTATCCAGCTATAATACGCAAGTAAAATATGTAGTGTTATAATTGCACAATATTCTGTTTATATATACAGTGAGGAAAATAAGTATTTGAACACCCTGCTATTTTGCAAGTTCTCCCACTTACAAATCATGGAGGGGTCTGAAATTGTCATCGTAGGTGCATGTCCAGCTGTATCATCTGTATATACATTGTGATTTCTGGATATTTTTTTTTAGATTATGTCTCTCACAGTGGACATGCACCTACGATGACAATTTCAGACCCCTCCGTGATTTCTAAGTGGGAGAACTTGCAAAATAGCAGGGTGTTCAAATACTTATTTTCCTCACTGTATGTTGGGTCTCCGGCGTCAATATGAGGAGCGTTTGTGATTTATCTTCTGTCCCGCTACGTTCACTTTCCCTTTCGCTGTCGTATTCAGTGGGCGAGGTAAGCAACATCATGGCCATAAAAATGTATGCGTTTTAGCCTTCCTGGTAAACTATGATTATAAATTCACTTGCCATCGTAAACTTGTGTTGTACCCAAATATATTCCCGTATATTTAATTCCTAGAGGGGCTTACATCACAATTGACCGGAATAAACAAGCTCCAAAGATATCCTGCTCTTGGGCTCTATACCTTAACACAACGCACACCCCTGGTTACGCTTTGCTTTTACGCAGTCTCTCTTATTTTGACTCCATACATTGGGCCGTTAAAATCTAAAGTGTTCATCCCGTTTAAAGTAGGAATGTGATCAGGAAATTTCATGGCCATCATATATTCTGGAATATCTAGAGGAACCGAAATCATGAGGACGCATCCTCTGGGGACCATGAATATCCACCACAGATTTCTCCGGTCTTCTGTAATTGTTGAGATACGTCACTCTTAGAAACTCAGACAGACACAACTGTCTTTAGTGATGCTATCGGGATCAAAACATGCTAAATAATACCTTCAAATGGTTGAGATACTATAACCACAATAGAGAGTGTGTGTGTGTGTGTGTGTGCCAACGCAACAGATTGTCACCCAATAGGGAGTTTCATTAAAGAGACACAGCGGTTGTGATTAAACTGTGAGTGAGCGTCATTAACAACACTGTACTTGCAGCAGGATGTCATTGATAAACGCCGCGTTTCTTAGGCAGTTTCGGGAAACGAACATGGAAGCTATGAAGTAGTGCTTCTGATTTACACTTTCTACAGGTCTCCTTCCGTCAACCAACCTTCCCACCAGATATAAAGACCCAACCGACTCAAGGTCTCAGCAGGCAAAACCCTGTCTGTCTCTCAGGGGACAGAAAGCGAAACAAAAAGCTTAGCTTATAAGCAGCACATAATTTATTTACCCCTCACAACAAAACTTTAAGATGTGTCTACACTACACAGATTAGTCCTCAATAACTGTAGAATTGGGCCAAAACTACTGTGTTTATTTGACTGAGGGGGGGTCACAACGCCAGATTAGCTCTATACACACACCTATAGTGAAACCAGATGCCTTGATAGATTGTTACAGATGTAGTTTGTGATTTGAATAGAAGAAAATCTTCCCTAAAGAAATAGACATATTACTAATAACATAATAACAAATAATATCTGTGTGAACCCATCTGTGTGTTTGTATGTGTGTGTAGGTGTGTGTGCGTGATAAGCTATCTGGTACAGTAGAACCATGATGTATGGTTCTCATCGCTGCACTGAGACGCAGCACTGATAGGAAACACACACACACACACACACACACACACACACACACACACACACACGGTTCAGAACTGATGCAGAGGGTTGATAACTGCAATAAATTCTCTCTCACACAGAAACTTACAAAGTGCAATCATAAAGTGTGTGTGTGCATGTGTGTGTTGGGGGGGGGGGGGGACAAAAAGGGAAGTTAAACTTCAAACAGGAGCCTTGATGTTGATATCATTTAATAACATCAGGTCCGGCACACACAGTCACAAAGCTCTCATTAGTCTTAACAGCAATCAGTTTGTACGACAGAACGAAACAGAGGCTTTTAGTGACGAGAACAAGTCTTCTGACCTGCTACCACACACACACATATATATATATATAAACCAAGGCATCTTTGTAAAGACAGCATTATAAATCAGTCAGTCTCTGAAATGCAGCTTTATTTTTATGTATTGAAATTTGTCAGAGTCGTGCTGTGGGCGTCTGTGTGTGTTTGTGACAGTAGCAGTGTTTCTGAGTGATGCAACACTGTGACAAAACTAAGAAATGATGTATTTCATATCCACTATTATTGTCCTGCTTTCAATGTGTCTGCTTCTTGTCCGAATAGACAGAATTGACAATAAACCTGATATTTTCACTTCGATATTTGGTCTTAAATGTGGTAAATTTAATCTGTCTGTCTATCTGGGAACACACGCGTCAATTAACTTCAGTATGATGAAAATGTGTCAGCCAAAAGGCAGATTTCTATCGGCAGGCAGGACGTTGTTTTACATTAAAAGAAACAAGACGTACAAAAAGCAGCCAAAACAATATCAAAGGTTATTTAACAGGGCTCGACAATAACGGTGGCCCGATGGCCTGGGGCCAGTAAAAAGTAACGTCGGGACAGTTGAACCAGCAACTCGGGCCAGTGCAAAAACATTAGTATTTAAAAATAAAAAAATTTGAAACTCAATCTTCCTGCAGTTGTTTTGCAGCGTGTCCAATCAAGAGTTGCAGTTACGTGACGAGTGGTCTTCAAATGTTATATCTCTAATCTCAATCAAGCACCAACCTCTGGGTCTGAAAGTGAAACCATGCAGACGGAACTTAAAACTGCATTCTCTCTAACGGCCAGCAGGGGGGGGAGATCCGCTGGCTGCAGAAAGATGTCTGGTTCCATGAGGAATAAAATGTTGCTACTTCTCAGCTGATTTATTACTTCAGTAAACACTTTCATAATGAGTTCATGCTCTCAGGCGCTAGTTTCAAGTATTCTTTAACACAACATGATGTTCATTTAGTAAGTGGTCCTATTTAGGGGAAAATAGACGATAATGCAGCGTATGTTTTTTATGCGGGACAATAATAAGGATAACAAGGACAGAGGCGACTCGTGTCTGCTGCTCTGCGTACACTTTTTTAAAAATTAAATGGCTGCCAGCAGGAGAGATACGACGTCATGTTTGACTCTTGTTAGTATGTTTTCTTTTAAAAGTAAATTGCTTTACCAAAGATATATTGATCAGCACTAAACCAGCCACATTAATGCACAGTAAGATTTAGCTGTGTATTTTAAGGGCCCGAGCATGAAACATGCGAGGTCCCTATCGGAACTGAAGGAATTTGGTTTTCTTCTCCAAAGTAATCTCATTTTATGGGGGCCTAAACATGCTAAAAAACTCACCAAACTTTGCACATAATTCAGGCGGTGCGAAAAAGTTCTTCTTTTATGGGTCTCGCACATGGCTGTGGCAAAATTGCTCAGTAGCGCCCCCTACGGAGCAGGCCCCGGCCGAAGGTTCACCTACGTGTACAAAATTTCGGTGGTACGTATATTATGTCCAGACGCGCAAAGAAGCCTCTTGGAGCAATGCCCCACACCCAACAGGAAGTCAGCCATTTTGGATTTAATGGTCATTTTTGGCAATTTACACACTTCTTACTTTAACGAACTCCTCCTAGGGAATTAATCCGATCGACTTCAAATTTTCACTGTGCAGTCTAAACCCTATGACGATTGAAAGTTGTACAAACAGTGAGTTTTCATCCACAAGCGTACCCGTGGTGTGGCGTCCAAAATCGACAATTCACCATGACACAGAAAATTGTTGTAACTTGACTGTACATGCTCGCATCTGTATTCAATTTTACATGTTTATTAAGGAGTCCCGCCCTGAACACACGTACACGCCAAGATTCAACCATAGTCATAGCGCCACCTACTGACAACAGGAAGTGACCTTTAATTAAGCTGCCCCCGCGGCACGTCCCCTACATGTATGAAATTTCTGTGGCACATGTATCATGTCCAGACGTACTAAAAAGCCTCTTGGAGCGATGCCCTAAACCCAACAGGAAGTCAACCATTCTGAATTTTATGGTAATTTTTGGATGATTTACACACTCCATACTTTAACATTCTTCCTACAGAATTAGTCCTACTGACTTCAGATTTTCGCTGTCTAGTCTAATCTCATTGATTCTTAAAAGTTGAACAAATGGTGAGTTTTTGTGTAACGGCGTGCCCGTGGTGCAGCATCCAAAATCGATCATTTGCCATGAAAGAGGAAGTTCTTGTAACTTCAGTGTACATGCTCACATCTGCACAAAACGTTACGTGCTTTATAACAGTCGCGCACACATCTACATGCCAATATTCACTTATAGTCGTAGCGCCAAGTGCTATGCAGCGCAACAGGGGGGACACAGCGTCCAAAGCGCTTGGCAAATTCACAGCCGCACCAGCAGAGCTCCAGAATCTGCAATGTAGCCGCCTCACACCTGCAAGGGCCTGCCCAACGCTGCTTGCAGTTTTAATTCTTTCTGGTCACTGCGCAAAAACATCCACTACATTAATTTTCTGTCAGTGTCATTTTCCATATGACTTATTTTGGTCCTTCGTTTTTTAAGTTGAGATGTGTGATGTTGAAATGAACAAACACCCTCTCCTTCACTATGCGAGTAGCCAGTTTGTACTTGAAAAATAGGTGTGCACTAAGCTATGTGGATTTTATGCAGCTGATTCATTCGTTCTTTCACACTTCACACGCTGAAGAAACATCTGCCGGCCCACTGGTTCGATGTCTGTGATACCAGTTCCCCAGTTGCTGAGATCAGGAACATGACATTTAAGTTTGCCAGAGCAAGATACACTTTTCCCAAGGTTCCCTTAAATAATATAGATTGAACAAGATGCTTTTGTGAAACTTAATCAAAAGTTTGTTGCATTAAAACAAGTATTGTTGTTGGCTGTAAATGCAACTTTAAGATGCTATGGTCTAATATTTATATTTCAAAAGCTTCTTGATGCTGCAAGAATAAAATAAATGAATATTTTCAACACTTGGATAGATAAATTTGGTCAAATTCAGACAATATGAGCAAGAAAGCTTTTCTCTGAGATATCAGAAAAGCAGATGTACCATATTTCCCCCTTTCTTTGATTCAGCTGAGACTAAACATACTGCTACTTAAAAAATAAAAAAGTTCTTGTGATCAACAACCTCGTCAAAGTCAATTCAGCTCCTGTTTTTTTCCTCCTTAAAAATATTAAAAAATCAATTAGTAAGAGTGCAGATCAAACGGTTTGAGTGACAGGCAGCCGGCGACAAATTAATCAGCGTCCTTAGGGACAGATGGCTTCAAAATGAACTTAGCCTCAAAGCAACATTTTTTTCATCTTTGCTATGTTAATATACAACAGAAGATTTCCAGTGTTGTAGTTAGGAAACAACAGCTGTAATCAGTCCAGTAGCAGATTGCCTTTGGTTTGAGAAGAAAGACATACAGGAGGAAAGGAGGGGAGACAGGGGATAAGGGAAGGAAAACAGGAAAGAGAACAAGGGGTGGAAATAACTAGAGAGAAATGAAATAAAAAAGGAAAGGCCACGGGAAGAAAAGGAGGAAACGAGGAAGTCAAGGGAAGTAAAAGATGTAAAGATGTAAAGAGGAAAGATGGGGTAAAAGAGGGAAGGAATGAGGGACCTAAGGACCAAAAAGCAAAGTAAAGTGGTAGAAAGAAGAAGAGCAATCAAGGATCGGAGGACGGGGTATAGTAAAGCCGGGTTTCCACCAAAGGAACCCCCAAAACTAGGGACCTTTGGAGGAACTCACTGCTACCACCGCAGGAACCAGGGTCCCCCCCCCCCAAAAAATGTCCCTGATCAGAGTGGTAGTAGTGTGGGGGGTGGGGGGGAGTAGAGGCTACTGGCTTTAAATCGAGCATGTGGGGTGTTTTTCTACTACTGCTCCTCTCTTTTCCACCGCTGTTTGCAAACCAATAAATCACAATCAATAGTCAGATAGCAACACAAGTCTCGCCGATGTCCGCCTGAGATCGTACAACGGCATTAAATGTATTTCTCGGAAATAGCAGCCAGCGCGCAGTGGTGTGTTGACAGCTAACAGCTGATTGAGTTAAGCTAAACACTGGGTCCGCAGTGGTTGTTCTAAGATCAATCAGGAGGTTTCGGAACACAGAGCCTAAGTCGGTCTCCTCGTTTCCAAAACAAGCGGAACAGCTGATTGATTACAACAAGTAATTAAAGCACATTAAAAAAAATAAATAAATCACGTTCTTCCGACGCTCAGGCAACTGAGTCCTGCAGCTGATCTGCAGCTCTTGTCGGCTGCAAATGTTTTAAAGACCGATTTTATGTTTGTGTTTCTTTCTCTGTGCTGGAGTTATTTTATGAACTTGATGGCTTTATCCAGTTTGTAACAAACTATCGTGTCTCTTCATTATACTCCCACACAAAGAGCTGTTTTAATGGACAAACACAGCCTGTAGTTTTTCATTATATTCCTGCCAAATCTGATATTCAATTATAAATTTTGCTCATCGATCATGGTTACTAAATTATGATGCCAGTCAATCGCTTTGTACGGCGTGCAGGCCTACATCAGCTGGTTAATTTGCCTAATCTTCGCAGGTCTTTAGACCACGGTGGAAATGCACACAACAGTGGGCTGAAGGGACCTTTTAGTTCCTTTAAAAGAGATCTGGGGACTTAAAAGTCCTGGGTACTTTTGGTGGAAATGCAGCTTAAGATGGCTTCGAGAAGAGAGAGAGAACCAGCACAGCAGTAATTCAGATACTGTTGGTGTGTGTGTTCATGCTAATTAGCTGGCGCTAGCTGTGGCTGGAAAAACCCATAGACATGCTAATCACAGAGAGGGCTAACTGGTTGGCAGATAAATAATGTGTGTTTATGCAGATTGTGAAACAGATTTAAATGGCGAAGACTCAGAATAAGGTCGGTGTTATTCAATGTTACTTACTGTCAACAAAACCCTAACCACCACTGTGTCAGTCTCTTTCTCAATACTTATTGATTTCCTGTCTGTGGATCTCAGCTTCAAAGCTGTTCTGAATGAAGATGTAAAAAATATCATCTCATAAAAATAGTTATTTTTTTGTTTGTTTTTAAAGTCTCTTTTAAAGTGTTATTTCCTTTAACAGCTACTCACTGTAGTTTTTAGTAAACAAACAGCCGGACATTCAGCGGATTAAGTCACATTCAAGGACGTTTCATCAGATTTGTTAACCGTAAGAAAAAAATATAACATATGATCATTAACAAAGATGGAGGGACAGTGTGCAAGGGAAAGAGATAAACTGGCATTCAGATGAAAATACAATTGTGTTAGTTTGACCATGTTGCTACAGGTACACATAAGACATAAAATACAATCCAGGATGTCCAAAACATGCACATGCACAGTGGTTCAAGTTACCATGAGAGAGGATTTTACAACTCAAATCCAAATTTTCATGTTAAATTGCAATCCTTCAGGAATATGCAATTTAGTTTTTGTCTTGATATCAGAAGTCTGTGAGGGACTTTTTTGAAGTCAACTTCATTCATCTTAGTTTTAGTCAAGTCTTAATCATCAATAAGTTAGTCAACAAAAACTTTGTGAAAATTTTACTACAGTACCAAGTACAAGCTTTTTAGTCAAACTTCGACAAACTGCTTCCAGGTTTGAATCCACCTGATTTTAGTCTACAAAAACTGGAACAAACTGTCCAAATTGCCCTTTTATTTTCTGTATTTAGCCTCACTGAACTATCTGCTCTTGACAGGTGCTCTATAAATAAATTAACGTACTGAAGAAAATAAGTGCTGAACATTTAATGAGCCTTTCTACTCCTATTTAAGAGTTACAAACTAAAATAAAGCCAAGATTTATGCAGTGCTCATGCTGGTCTGAACATGAGTTAGAGGGAGAAATGGAAGCATGAAGATGGATGACAGAGTGATGGAAGGATAGAAATGGGGGGTTATAGGAATGAATGCATAACGGTGGAAACAGAGATGAGGGATGTGGATGTGATGGAGGGACAGACAGAGGGATGGAGGAGTGTTTCAGAGAGCAGTTATGAGTGTTATTAAGAAATGGCTCGACTGCTAACGGAGCGTTCAAATGGCTGTACAGCTGAATGCTTCACGGCCCAGCAAACACAAGCCTGACCGCCCTCTCTCTCTCCATCTCCAGTTGATCCAATTCTCTCTCTCTTTCTGATTCATTCGTCTCTCTCTCTGTCCTCCAACTCTCCCCTGTTACATTTTAAATTGTAAAAATCCATTCAATCCATTGGTTTCAATCAGAGAGTGCAGCAGTCTGTGTGCGCGCTCACATAACTGCACATTATGGGTCTGTGAGTATATTTATCTATCTATGTTGATGTCCCCACATGTTTATCTTTGGTGTGTGCGTGCGAGCGCACCCAAATGACAAAACTAATAAACCACCATATCACTAATTCCAAAAACGGTATATATGATCGATTCCCAAAATATATGACAATTCCCCAAATCAACATATATGACTAGTCCCCGAAACAACATTTATGACTATTCCCCAAAACGACATATGACTATTCCCCAAAACGACATATGACTATTCCCCAAATCAACATATGACTATTCCCCAAATCAACATATGACTATTCCCCAAATCAACATATGACTATTCCCCAAATCAACATATGACTATTCGACTACTCCCCAAAACGGCAAGACCATTCCCCAAACATATGACCATTCCATAAACCACCATATCACTATTCCCTAAAAAACAACATATCTGACCGTTGTGGCTGGACACCACATTCAGGCTGCGACGCAGTCGACGGAGCTGATCGCGGCTATTCTAGACAATGCTTGTGATGCAACCATGTGCACAAAACGACATATGGCTATTCCCCAAAATGACATATGGCTATTCCCCAAAACGACATATGGCTATTCCCCAAAATGACATATGGCTATTCCCCAAAACGACATATGGCTATTCCCCAAAACAGCATACGTGACCACTCCCCAAAACGACATATGCGACCACTCCCCCAAAACAACATATACGCATTCAGGCTGCGACGCAGTCGACGGAGCTGATCGCGGCTATTCTAGACAATGCTTGTGATGCGACCATGTGCACAAAAATAAACAAAATTTAACAGATTTAAAAAATAAACCAAAAAGCCTACTTACCTAATGGTAGAGGCGAAAAATCAAGGAAAAATTACAAAATCAACTAAATCTGAGCAAGTCAACAAAATTAGGCAAACCGCTCTGCCTCTGAAACACTCCCTGTTTGGTATTAAGCCTTGCTGAAGACAGAAGAAAAGTTTGAGATGATTATGAAAGACTTCATAATTCATGTCAGCTCTAAGCATCTAAACATTTCTGTTTAACTGAGCCTATATGTGGGTAAAAATTTGCGAAGTGATAGCATGTAAGACTGATTTGTTTGAAGTTTTAAACTTTAGATGTAGCACCATCATCAGGACTATTAGCCCACAAAGCCAGCTGAGGAAGTTTAGCATAGGCTTTGAAAAGTTCAAAGTTTTAGTTATTTTGCATGCATGGGAAGGCAGATTTCGTGTGTATAATCTCCCTAATAAAGGCAGAAATTTGTGTGTATCTGTTTGTATTTCAATTATGTCGAGACCCGTTCATCCAATTGACCTCACACGTGGTGGGTGTGTTGCATGTTCTGAAATAATATAATTTGAATAAATTACAGTACATTGTGAGCCGCTTCGTTCTGCAACAGCAAGAAGATTAGATAGTATTCCCCGATTATCCTGTTCCTTCTCATCCTTTTCAGGATAAATGGCACTAGTAGTTGTGCTTACACATTGTTGGAATGGGGTTCAACTCCCTGCGGTGTCCTTGTTCAACTGCCCGGAGAGTATTAAGAAGCCTACTATTTCAAATAAACTTCACATTTAAGACTTACTGCTTGCTTGATTATGCGTAAGGCAGTAACAGAAAATATTATATAATACTGGCAAATAGAAGAGGGTCCAGCAGCACAGCACAATTACCATTTGATTACAATAAACCCAACTTTGTTTTCCTACATTAAACTAGATATAATGACTATTTCAAGTTGTGAAATATCAAAATCAACAAGTAATTCCTCCTGCAATCTCCATTAAGAGCTCTGGATCATGCTGGTCAGCTTCTAATTCCAAACTTTTCACATACTTGCATACTAGATCTTGGTTGAACTGATGAGAATACTCATTACGTCCACACATGCTACAGTCCTAATTAAAATCACCCCTTTTGCCAGTACAATTAATCTAGCCTAGTCTGGAAATTTGTTTTGCAACAGTGGACGGCTCCCAAATTAATGAAATATTCAGACTGATTGTTTGAAGTTAATGTCCTTAATTTTCTTCTGCATAATTCTGGACAATTCATTACTCCAAAGTCTATGAACACATTTAGTTTTTACATTAAATTACTCACCATTTTGTGGTTGCTCCAGAATTTTCTCAACCTTACAGGGAACTATAACATCCTTTAACTTTATTTAAAGCATATAAACAATCACAATTTAGGCCGTTAATCATGTCAAGAGTGTGTGGTCTACCATGCAGCGTGTATACTTTGAACTCCTCCCACTATTGGCGCAAACACAAATCCCATGGTACCTACTGTATATTTCTACATTTATTGGTGGGTATACTCTCGATACCAAAAAATCTTGATGGGTAAAACTCCACATCCCTGTCTATTCCCTCAGCTCCCGTCCAGTCCAATCATGTGTATTGGCAATCGGTGCTGCAGCTCTTTAAAAAGCTCCTTATTCCCCAGTTTATTCTGACATTTTGATTCACGATCAGCTGTAGGAGGAGGGGGAAAAAATAATTAAAAAATAAAAAACACCCTTTGAGACAAACTCAGCCCGCTTAACTAATTACCAACATATATCACCGCTGGCTCCGACAAGCCAATTACACCTGATTGGAAATACTTTACTTTGTTCAACACACGCTTTTCATGTCGGTTTTAATTCAGTGTCAAAGCTTGCCTTTCTGAATATTAGAGTGGATGATTGACTGCTGAGGGCCTTACAGTGTACAGTACATAAGCCAATAATGTCCCATTTGTCTGGTAAGGAGGGAAAGCTGGATAAACAGATTAGAAAAGGACATTAGATGTATAACTGGGTTAGTAAGGACATCAGCTCTAATGGGTAAACGTCCTTCACAAGAGTCTCACAGTGATTAATACAAAGTGATTCCAATGACTGTGGGATTTCCTGGAAACAGAAAATGATAGGTCTGATGGGAAAGAAGGTCAAATTAACAAAGTAAACAAAGATATGTAGATACCTTCGATCAATGCTGTGAGACTCTACAATTAATTCATGACCAGGATGTTTTCATTGCTCATTTTCAATTAGCAATTCAAGGCCCTACAGATCTACCACACTCCTTACTGGTCCCTCGAACCACCTAAAGACCTAAAAACCCTCTTAAAGGGTCCCTGGAACCCACCCATAACTTTAAATTCACTCAAAACACCACAACCTCTTTAAAGACCTCTCGAATGACCAGGGCTCGATAGAAAATGTGTTTGGGACGAAGAGAAATATTCTGTATGACGCCTCTAGGACGAAAGGGATTGTGTAGGCCTGTGTGTTTATTTATTACGATCACTTAACAAATGACAAACTGAACCGACTGAGAGCTGACTACAACGGAGGTCGTCTTCTCATGCTGTTACTACAGTCACGCTGGCTGCTCACCTGTTCCCGCGGTACAGGTCCATTGATTCTCTCAGTCACAAACGGCTTGCTGACCTCTCAATCGCGCTGTGTAGGCTAGCGTTAAGCGCCACACATCAATCTTCTCACAACAAATCTATATTCTGATATGTCGACTAGCGGCGAGAATCATCTCCACCCAGTTGATGCAACTCGGCATACGGTGTGTGATCGTAAACAAACCCGCGCACGCCGAGGTTCTACCAGCAGACTCGCTGGTAGACTTTTGCATTATAAACATCTAAAACCTGAAGCACAGTCTGGCTCTGTTTGGGACTGTGAGCTGCACTTTATCGCAGCTGCAGAAGTTAATATGAGGATTTGCGCTGAGACGTCTGCCTGATTGGCAGTGTTGGTTTCGGTTTCTACCTCCGACGAAGTGCAGCGCACTTGTTTCATTCAGTACAGTCTGAAGGGGAGCACAGCAGAGTATAGGTCAGGCAGACTTTTTAAAAATATTATGAATTCTCATTAAATAATGATGTTAGTCTCACAATATCACAGTTTTCTTCAGGACAAAGCTATGTGAGATTCTGAATGAGTAGAGAGTTTTGAACATGAGCAGAAAAGCTGCTGAAAAAAAAGTCCAGGAGTTTATAACTGAATTGAAATTAAATAACTTACAGATAACTTTTCAGTTTTGTTTATAAAGCTTTTTGTTTGAATCAAGATAAAATAAATATTATTTATTTATTCAATTTATAATCATTTATTATGTCACTAACAACTATAGAAGATAATAAAGTAAAGAAACATTTTGATTTTGGGACGCTTTACATTAACTTCAGGACGGTTCAAAATGTTTTTCACAGATTCCTTTGAACTTCCTGACAGACACAAACAATCCCTTATACACTCCCCTTGACCCTAATGAAAAATGCCTGGAACTCTATTAAGCAATGTACGGTTTCTTGAAAGAACCCTAGAGTTATTTTAAAAACTCTTAAACCCTGTAAATGACACCTCCAGCCTGTAAAAGGCCCCAAGAACTGTCTAAAATCCCTGTAAACATCCCAAGAGCCCTTTGAAAAGACCTTGGAACTGTCTTAAACACCCCTACAAACCTTCAAAGAACTCTTTAAAAATACATAATGTCCCTGTAAACAATGTTCAGTCCCTTAAAATACACATGGAACTATTTACAGACCTTTTTCCCCCCATGGGAACACCTGAAACCCTCTGTAAGCGTCTTCAAACAAAACCTCTAAATCTACTAAATCAAGCTACAGTTCCTTGAAATTTTCAAAACACAGACAGCAGAGAGTGGAAAGGAAATGAGGAAGATGGTGATGCAACAAGGCAATACTCCGACCGAGACTCTGGTTCCTGAAAAAGCTCTGGCATCTCCTCGTCCACATCCAGACTTGCTTTATAAACCCTTCAAATTAAACATTTTATCTAACTTCTCCCTCTCAGGTTGCTCATGAATCAGCACAGAAATTTGCCAGAAGTGACCAGGTACTTTCCTGCAAATTCTTTCAGTTCAGCCAATCGCAAAGCTCTAATCTGAACACTTCTTCTACCGCATTATTGTTAACAGAGTGGCAGTTAGAACAGATAAAAACAGACTGGATTGATCAGAGTGCGGCCTAAGTGAAACTACAACAGGCAGCCGACTGCTTCTCTGCGATCACTGCGGAGGAGAATCAGAGCTCAGCTGTGTACAAATCCATGCAGACACTCAGCGAGACAAAAACATGTAATTTCATATGCAAACCCGCAGAGACAAACACAGCCTGATTCAATAAGTGAACGACTCTCAGTCTCTCTCTGAGCGTCCCCATGTTCTAGTTAATTGTAACGTCTTTCAGGGAGGTAAACAGAAACAAGCAACTATATTTTCTGTCATTACAGCACATTGTTGGACAACAACACTTCCCGGAGCTGTTTTGTGTTTGCCAACAAAATAAAGAAAAAAAGATAGAGAAGGAGAAAAAAAAAACTGTTGTTCAAGTAATTGTTTCCATGGTGATTATTATTTCCTCTTTGGTATGTGAGTGTGTGACAGCATGTAGGACGAGAGAGAGGGAGGGTGTGTGTGTTTGTGTGAGGGGGGGATGAATGAAACGCCCGGCAGCTACGTCTGCAGCCGAAAGCAATTTCCTCGTCTAAATTTAGTTATGCAAAGCCTATGGGCATCATCAGCATTTGGTAATTAGTTTTATAATTACTGCTGTTTCCCTCTCCCTCTGTCATTTCATTTTTCTTTACACCGCGACTGGGGAATCAAAACATCTCACACTCGCAGCTGGCCAAATTACTCTCCGTTTATTAAGTGCGCGCATGCACTTCGAGCGGTTTTAGCCGGCGGACGGAGCGGCGTCTCCGCTGCAGAGCAGAGCGGGGCTTAGCCGGTGGGAGGGGGGGCAGCAACGCCGCAGGTTTCTACAGCGAGAGAGCCGAAGCAGCGTTTGACAAGTTTATTATGTTTAGAAGCAGCAGCTGCCTCGCTCATCTCTTCTTAGGTTTAAGATGAGATCTGTGGGCAAAAAGGCTGGAGTGATTACAACTGGATGGGGAGTCTTTGGGAAGGAAATAATAATTATCTTCCAATGTGTACATGTTGTAGTACAAATAATAGTGGCTCAGTGTTTCATATGCTTTGGTTCAGCCCCACTGTGCTTTAGTTTAGGGCAGGAGTCGTGTTGTTGTTATCAAACATCAGTGGGAAGACGATCCTGCTGTTAAATGACAACTAACCTGAATTTAACAGCTGGAGGGAGATCAGGGTGGTTAGCTTACAGACGGAAACATCAGGCTGTAAGCTGGAGAGTGCCTTGTGATCTGTCATTGCAAATCTGGATCAACACACCTCCTAAAACATACTGTGTGTCAGGTTAAAACCTCAAAAGTTTTGTTTGGAAGTTACCTCAAAAATGTGTGCACCTTCTGTTGGTTCAACACTAGGCTGCAACATTAGTTAAAAACAATAAATAATCGACTCAACACTGGTGGGTTTAAGAGGTTTTCAAGACAAACTAGAAACAAAGCACTTGTTGTCTGGCTATAAATATATAAAATCCTTTGAGATGTCTTAAAATTACATTATTTCAAGTATACACAGAAAAACTACGGAAATGTGAGTATTTTTATCTGACAACACAATGACATATTTACTAATGTATTTTTTGCCATTCTTGAAGGCTGAAATTCTGCTCTTGCAAAATACAGTTTGTGCACAACAATTCATCTTTTCTTTAAAGTAACATGAACCATTTCATCATTAAGCCATGAGTGAAATATAAACTAGGGCTAAAACGATTCATCAATGAAATCGATTTATTCTATTAATTTGATAACTAAAAAGCACTGAAACTAATTCTTTTCACCGATGATTCGTTTAATCCATATAGCTATTCAGGTGACATGCGCGGTGACCCGGAGGGCAAAACAACAGACCAAGACAGCAGCTCACACCGGGCTCCCTCGTAGTGGTAATGTTTAAGTTTACCTTGTAGGGAATCCCTCACCTAACACAGCTCAGGCTCGTCTCCTCGTCAATTAGTGAACCCGAAAGCACCACAACCATCCAGCATTTTGGCAACGCAAAATCACTTGCTTCCTGGTTGGCTGGCAGTGGAAAATAACGTCTTTTTTGGCCCCCAAGGGAGCGTTTTCCTTGGCATGTGACCTCACGTGAATAGTATGAACATAGCACACGATTTCACACGGACATTTATTACTGTCACATCTACACATCACTTTAACGCTGTGGTCAAGTGAACACGACGTGATTATGATGGCGCTGTTTTGCAAACTGGAGGAAGAGAGAGAAAATAGCGTGGGACGAAGAATAAAGTGTCCAAAGTATGTGATTATTTCAAACTAAAAGAAAACAACAACTCTGCAATGTCACAGTCCGTCCACCATAAAACGAAACTTATGTCGCCTCGGCAACAGCACCTGATCAGAAAGCGCCACCGCCAAGCAAAAGTTCTTCTTAAACGATGAATCGATTAAATAATTTGTAGAATACTCGATTACTAAAATCATCGTTACCTGCAGCCCTAACATAGAGACGGGACGACGCATCTCCACTTCCTACCACGGTACAAAAAAGAAGCCGAACTATCTCAGATACGGGCGCCGTCATTATGCGCTGGTGATGTAATTTGGAGCAAGTGGCTGCACAGTAGTGATCAACACCTGGCCGACTCAGTTACAAGCAGGGCTCAGCTGTCAATCATGACATCTTAATCACAATTCTTTAAAAGACTAAGGGCCAGCTGCTGTACTGAAAACGCCTAGCTGGGAGCGCTAGGGTGCGCTTTGGAGGCCCCACGTTTTTTTCCCCCGAGACGCTGTGGTTGCTATGATGCATACTATCCGTGGAGGTGATGTGTTGCAAGTAGGCTAGCTAATTTTACTGTGTAGCAAATGTCACCACAAAGTAGGGAAGGCGTCCTTGGCTCTGCATGAAGAGAAGGCTGAAACATGCGAGCACAGACTGTCCGTACACGGGTCCGTGAGATTTTGCAGGCGAGGAAACACAGGCACATTGTTTCGTTAGAGATCGGATGTGCTCGGTGCGGTCTTTGTCCCGCCCCTCCTGCACTGTGATTGGACGGCTGGGTTCAAAGTGACAGTGATGAGCGCAGCTTTTTTTCCCCCAAAGTTGAACATTTTTGAAGTCTCGGCGCTCAGAGCGGAAAAGACGCTCAGCGCCCAGAGCGGAAAAGACGCTCAGCGCCTCGTCACACTGCTGACATTTTTACCAAAAACGCGGCGCTCCCATTGCAATGAATTGAAAAAAAAACTCTTCGGTGGACACGGGGCCACAGCTAAGGGATACTTGGCAGATAGTTCGTTCATATAATCTGTTCATCTTAACCAAGCAAGTCTGGAAGCTCGGTCCCTGCAGAGCACCTCACCCTCGTTCCTCTCAGTCTGCCTTTGAAGCGAGCGCAGTTCAGTTCAGAGTGGCAGCACTGAATCACAGCCGGACTGCAGGCTGGGCTGGGGAGGCGGGAGGGGTTTTGATGGGAGCGCTGTGTTTATCCGGGTGTCGGGGTCACTGTGTTCCCTCACTATAATGGAGGAAGCCATTAGCCCAGCCAGCAGGCCGCATCATAAAAACGTCAGCTGGTACAAAGAGACGAGATGGATCATAACGAGACGAGACTCCCGCTGCTCTCCCTCTCTGTCTCTCTGCCTCTCTCTCACAGCCTCACTGATAGCCTCTGTCTCTCTAATTGACTGTCTCGTTTATTTTTCTCTCTTTCTCCCCCGTCTCGTCTTTATCCCTCTCATTTTTCTACTCAGTCTCTCTCCTCTGATGCTCCTCTTTTATTCCTTCTCTCTCTCTCTGAGCGCTTACAGTCTCACTAAGCAGGAGGTTGATTTTGTATAAAACGGCAGTCTGACTGTACGTAATGCTAAGCGGATGGGAACACACACACACATAAAAACACACTTTTTAGGCAATGAGGACTCAGCTAACATTGTGAAATGTAGACGATGTCTCATAACATGATTTCTGACGTTTCCTTAAGATATCAGCTGCAGCAAAATTTTTTGAGGGGAGAGGCTCAGGCTGGCTTTAGACTTATACTGTATTGCTTTTGTTATATTAGACAGTATGATGGAAATGATGATTTGACTCAACAGTGAGTTTTTGTCCCCCAGAAATCGCAGTTTTGCGTACAATAGACACGGCTTTTCCAAAGCGTGTATATGTGACGCATGAGATGCGATCGGGTTGAAATAACACTTACAGCCTACACTTGTAATGTCGCCGTTTACTTTGCGATAACTCCCAGTCTTTTTTTCCGCCGCCACAGTCGCTTTTAACTCCCGAGTTACATTCAGTAACAGTCCCAGCTCGTTATTGGTCAATGCATAAAATACAAAATTTAAAAAATTATAAAAAAGGTGTGGTTCTTTGTCTGTAGTACTTTATTCTTTCGCCAAATCTTCTGTAACCACGGAATAGACAATCTGCTTCATGTGTACGTGAACGGCCACTAGCTGTGCATTTTCAGTTGTTTTAATATAGATGGAGATCAACCCTAAAAAGCATCAAAAACGCTGGTGAGGACGGAGATCGAATTCATTTAAAAACTCTGGTTTTAAACAAAAACGGACTAGTGTGGATGGGGCCTAACTTAAAACTTTAAATTAGTCATCCAACGAAGGTTAAAGTCAAGGGCAACTGGACTTGGTTGAAGATACTGGAAGACGTTTCGTCCCTCATCCAAAGGACTTCTTCAGTTCTGACTGACTGGCAGGGAAACTCAGCTATTTAACCTCAGTGGGGTCGTTATCCCGGGTCATCGATACCGCTGGTTCGTTAGTGTTCCTTGTTGCTGTGACGACAGTTGTTACAGTCGTTAAGACTACCTGTGGCCAAGACTAAACGACCATCGTTGGTATCTTCACCTGAGGCCAAGACTGAACGACCATCGTTGGTATCTTCACCTGAGGCCAAGACTAAACGACCATCGTTGGTATCTTCACCTGAGGCCAAGACTGAACGACCATCGTTGGTATCTTCACCTGAGGCCAAGACTGAACGACCATCGTTGGTATCTTCACCTGAGGCCAAGACTAAACGACCATCGTTGGTATCTTCACCTGAGGCCAAGACTAAACGACCATCGTTGGTATCTTCACCTGAGGCCAAGACTGAACGACCATCGTTGGTATCTTCACCTGAGGCCAATAGGTTACGTTTGTTGAGTTTCCTGGGAAGTGATGAAAGGACAGCATTGTAAGTGGGGGATAAGTGGTGGCGTAGACCCCCTCCCCTGTTCAATGACGGCTTCTCAACCCTGGTGTTTAAATTAGTCAGCGTTGATCTGGTGTCACACAGGAATCGAACCTTTAAGTCTCCTGTCTGAAGATCCTGCGTTTGACCCAACAATCCACACTAACAAGCTCCTTACGCTGACATTCTCGCTCTATATACTTCATCTCCTAACATTTTCTTTCATCAAACGGCCAATAGAGGTCGTGGCCAAAAAAAAACCAAACAAATAAGCTGTTGCACAATCAACATATATGGCCATTTTTCTGGTGAGGACGGGCTGACACATACGTCAGAACGAGGTTTAAGTTTGAACTTATGAACAGCTGCTCCACCTGCAGGTCTTTAGTCCCTGCTATTCAATCACAGCATGAAAAATACTCAACTGTAACCATTTTTTCCCTCCAATTTTCCATTTCTAAAAGAGACCCCGTGCAATTTTTTGTTATGGACTTAAACTTAATTGTCCCGTAATAACACTAATTCTTAATTGTTCACACTGAAACCTCCTGGATCTCCGCTGGGTCAGTTAGGGTGTTTTTATTTTGTTGCAAATAAGTTTTAAGTCTGAGGCACCAAGTTTGTTACTGCTTTTACACAAAACACGTCAGTCAATTATTTAAGATTATGATACACATTATATGATCTTAGAAATTGCCTTTTGGCTCCAGAAGCTAAAGATAAATGAACTTTTACTTACACATCATAAACCGATTTCTCCATCCACCCACACACACACACACACACACACCCACGTTTCTTCTTCTCATTGACGCAATGCATTCCCTAAACCCTCACAACTACATGCCAAACCTTAACCCTTAACCCAAAACAGAGTCTCCACCTAGGGTGACCTCAGTTTTGGTCCCCGTCGGTTAGTGTGCATTCAAATTAAAAACACAGACACACACACACACAGCATGCTAAATCCCACCTTCTGCCCTTTGAGCTCCTGTACTGAGCCATAAATAGGTTTGTGGGTCTTATGAAAAACGCCATAATTTATATTTTAATAACCCAGTGAGAATATATTTATACAGAGCATAGTGCAGCAGCAGATATGAATGACACACTGTGTGTGTGTGTGTTTGCAGTTATATGCGTGTTCTTAATATGTACATGTGGGTATTGTGAGAGTAAAGTATGTGTAAAACTTGTGTGCATGTTTGTTTATAGGTGTGTGTGTGTGTGTGAAGTCGTTTGCTTGTGTGTGTACAGTGAGGCTTTTTGTGTGTGTGTGTGTCTTGATTGTAGACTGGCTCATGAAGTGTGGCATTTTGGTGTCTGCTGCTCTCTGCATGCATAATGAATAGCCAGGTGTCGGAGGGGGTCACACACACACACAGAAGCTGCAACACTCTTAAACACACAAACTGTATGCACATGTGCAACCACACACACATAAATTCACACAAACAAACACTTTGACCAACACTCAGTCGCACAGTGAAATGGTGAGCGGTCAGTCGTGTAAGCACACACGCGCACACGCACACACACAAACGCAGGCTGGGTGTCAGAATGCTCCAAAGGTCATGGTTGTTTGTGTGGCGTCCTGCAGCAGATGTGGAGACTCTCTGACAGGAAGTCAAAACCTCCAACACTAAACTGTAGAAGAGCAACTGATGGGTCAATTACTGCAAAGGTCAAGGGGGGGGGGGGGGGGGGGGTTGTTGGGGGAAGCTACGAAGAGGAAGGGTGGAGGAGGGGTTTGAGGAAGAGAAAGGAGGTGGAAGATAAGGGGAGGAGGAGAAGATGGAGGGTAGAAAAGGGAAAGGACATTAGGAAGACGGATTGACAAACAGAGGAAGAGGACGACAGGAGGGGTAAGGAAAAGGAAAGGAAGAGGGGGTAGAAGGAGGCAGAGAGAAGGGCGGAGAAGATGAAGGGAGGCGGTGAGGGAGAGGATGTTAGGAAGCGCTTGAGAGAGGCAAGAGGGGAAGAGGAGAATAGGAGTATGAAATAAATGGAGGCCCAGAGGAATAGGACAGGATGAGGTAGGCTGGACAATAACACAATAAATGTTTTATTTTATTCACTTCAATCATACACAAATTAAGACTATTACTATTAAGATGTTTATTTTGTTGAGGAAAAAGCACTGAAAAAAGCTTTTACTTAATTTTACTCGTGCACATTTGCTGAAAAAGATTTTATCATAATTGTTTAGAATGTTCTACCTCAGATTTGTGATCCACTGTTTGAAATCAAGAGTTTGTTCTGACCATGTAGAAAAGTTTAAACCACAATTAACCATCAGGTTTCTTCAACTTTCACTTAGGAGCAAAAATCAGCCTTTAAACTCAAAAGAAATAACGATTCGATACTTACCGTGGTAATTATCGATATTGAAAGATATGACACTTTTTATCGTGATAACATTTTTGCCCATATCGTCCAGCACTAGGATGAGGATAAAAGGAGAACAGGAAGTGGAGAAGAGGAGAGAAAATTACGATAGGGGAGGAGAAGGTAGGGAGTGGAGGCAAAGAAAAGTAATGAACATGTAGGGGGTTAAAAAAAAGGGGGGGGGGACCGGGAGAGGAGAAGATGAAACAGGAAAGAAAAGGAAAAGATATAGAACATAGGGAGGAAGAGGTGAGGAGGAGAAAGCAGAAAGGGTGGTGCAAATGGATAAAAGTAAAAGAACAGAAAGAGATGTAAATAGGAAGAATGAAGGGAGAACAGTATGAAGACATGGAGAAGGAGAGAAGTGGGAGAAAGAGGAGTAAGAAGGGAAAGGGAGGTAAAGGGGTGAAATGAGTTAAGACGGGATAACAAACACACACATTGCGATAATGAATCAACAGACTGGAGGTCAAACATCTCCAGCTCGGATAGCTGCTCACACAGATGAACGCTTCATTTATTTACATGCCTGTCCCCACTGCAGCTCTGGAAAGTCAGACGGACACAATTTTTCTGTTTTTTTTAGAAACTGAAAAGCAATGCAGTTGAGAGAAATACAGATAGAAACAAAAGGGATGAAAAGGGATGAGAGGAGAGAGAGAGAGTGTGTGTGTGTGTCCTTTCTTAGGAAGAAAGGATGAGAAAGAAATACATAGAAGATGAAATCATGAGGGGAAAAAAAACATTAATGACAGAGGGAGAGAAGTAGAAGAAAATACAATAAATGAGGATGTTTTCAGTGGGTCAAACAGAAAGAGTATGGAGTCATCAGAGAGAAAACCGCACACACACAGAGCCATCTTCATTACCTGAGCCGATGCAGAGCAGCTACACAGAGGCCAAAATCAATAACACTCTGCTGTACTGAACACTCACACAGTGACACACACAAACACACAGTATTTTGGAAGAGGATATTCATTGTCTACAGTCAGTCAATAGGAGAGCGAGAAAAGACTCAACACACACACCTCATGTACAGTACATGCTCTGTGTGTTTATATGTGTAGGTGGGAGGGACAATCTGATTAAATTGCATTTTCTGCTTGTGCGTGTGATATTCATACATAAAAGGTGAGAGTGGCCTCTTGAATATCAGGACCTTTCTGTGCTTCAGACCTTCACACACACACACACACACACACACTGAGGACATCTGGGCCTCCTACACCCTCGTGTCGTCTTCATGTGGCTGTTTGGAGGCGGAGCGGCAGGTTGCTAATGAGTTTGACTAAATTGCTATCAACAGGAAAAAAACAAAAAGCTGATCTTTAGGCCCGTATTTTAGTATTTTAAGGGACGGACAAATATTACAATTTCTGTGACAATTACAGTATTAAGTTTTTCAAGAGCGGGTCAGTTAGTGTTGAGATGAAATCATACAGTGTATATTTACTACACAATAGACTTGTTGGACCCTTCGGGACAGAGCAACAAGCTGTTCTCATCCCAGGGCTAAAACAACTTATGCTGGTCCTGAAAGCAGAAAAATCTATTAACAAGTTCAAGAGAACCAGTTAC
>NW_024041039.1:4497190-4594690 GCF_014851395.1 Micropterus salmoides
ACATCATGGTTCTACTGTACCAGATAGCTTATCACGCACACACACCTACACACATACAAACACACAGATGGGTTCACACAGATATTATTTGTTATTATGTTATATAATATGTCATTTCTTTAGGGAAGATTTCTTCTATTCAGATCACAAACTACATCTGTAACAATCTATCAAGGCATCTGGTTTCACTATAGGTTGTGTATAGAGCTAATCTGGCGTTGTGACCCCCCCTCAGTCAAATAAACACAGTAGTTTTGGCCCAATTCTACAGTTATTGAGGACTAATCTGTGTTGTAGACACATCTAAAGTTTTGTTTGAGGGGTAAATAAATTATGTGCTGCTTATAAGCTAAGCTTTTTTTTCGCTTTCTGTCCCTGAGAGACAGACAGGGTTTTGCCTGCTGAGACCTTGAGTCGGTTGGGTCTTTATCTGGTGGAAGGTTGGTTGACGGAAGGGACCTGTAGAAAGTGTAAATCAGAAGCACTACTTTATAGCTTCCATGTTCGTTTCCCGAAACTGCTAAGAACGCGGCGTTTATCAATGACATCCTGCTGCAGTACAGTGTTGTTAATGACGCTCACTCACAGTTTAATCACAACCGCTGTGTCTCTTTAATGAAACTCCCTATTGGGTGACAATCTGTTGCGTTGGCACACACACACACACCAAACACACTCTCTATTGTGGTTATAGTATCTCAACCATTTGAAGGTATTATTTAGCATGTTTTGATCCCGATAGCATCACTAAAGAGAGTTGCGTCTGTCTGAGTTTCTAAGAGTGACGTATCTCAACAATTACAGAAGACCGAGAAATCTGTGGTGGATATTCATGGTCCCCAGAGGACGCGCTCATGATTTCGGTCCTCAGATATTCCAGAATATCTGATGGTCATGAAATTCCTGATCACATTCCTACTTTAAACGGGACAGCACTTTAGATTTTAACGGCCCAATGTATGGAGTCAAAATAAGAGAGACTGCGTAAAAGCAAAGCGTAACCAGGGGTGTGCGTGTGTTAAGGTATAGAGCCCAATTCCGGTCAATTGTGATGTAAGCCCCTGTACAAATTAATATACGGGAATATATTGGGTACAACACAAGTTTACGATGGCAAGTGAATTTAATCATAGTTTACCAGGAAGGCTAAAACACATACATTTTTTGGCCATGATGTTGCTTACCTCGCCCACTGAATACGACAGCGAAAGGGAAAGTGAACGTAGCGGGACAGAAGATAAATCACAAACGCTCCTCATATTGACACCTGAGACCCAACATATATATAAACAGAATATTGCGCAATTATAACACTACATATTTTACTCGCGTATTAAAGCTGGATAATTTACTTTGTTCCATATAAGTAATTTCTGTACATTTAAATATGATTTTGCACTACTGTAGTGATTTTAAATCACTAACAGTCAGTGTAAAATGTTCCCCGGTTCAGTATCGATGGATCATAATTCTTTTCTGTTTCTCTGATAGGAAGTGGTGACACAGATCAGATGGTGTTGGGTTGAAAATGGTTATTTACTTATTTAGGTTTATCTCGGTGTGATGCAGGCAGCAGATATCAGCTCTATTTACACACAAAACTGTTCTCTACTGCAACTTTGTTTCTACTGCGACTTCACCTGTTCTCTTCTCTGCTGCAGCATGTCTGTTCTTTACTGAGGGACTTTCTCCGTCTACTTCTTTACTTTCTTTTTACCTGTCTGTCTACATGTCTGTCTGTGTTTTTTTTTTGTTTTATCGTGGGTTTGAGAATCTCTTCCTATTTCCTTTTTTTTTTTTGTTCCAAATGTTCTCTTCTATTTCCAGTCTTTCTCTCCCCGTTTTCTTGATTTTATGGCAGCAGTATGAGTGTGTGCGCATGTGTGTGCTCATGCTGTCGAGCTGCAGCGCTAATCGATTAACGCCAACATGTCTGAACCAGTATCGCATTAGTCAACGTCACACACCGCCACATACACAACAGTGTGTGTCTGTGTGAGAGTGTGCAGGGTAGTTTAGCATGAGGCCTGCAGGTGATTACATTCTTTTAGGATATATAAGAGTGAGAGGATGAGAGAGAGAGAGGAAGGGGAAAGAATCTTGAAGGAAGAGGAAGGAAACATTGTGAGAGGTGAGAGAAAGGAGTGGGTGAATGATGCAGTTTTGCCTCTGCAGCTCCACAAAATCTGTGTACCAATTTTAATTAGTTAATTATTAATAATCATTCATTAATTAGTTACACCGTTAAACATCTATTACTAATTGCTGTTACATTCCTTACACTTATGAATCTAAGAAATTAAGTTTATTAAAGGAGTTCTTCTGCAGTGTAATATTACGTTTAGCATAGCCGATCAATCTGAAAACGCCTATTAATTCCCTCTTCTGTCTGCAATGTTTACAGTTTTTCTGTGCTGGGATATTCGACCTTGCTCAGGCTTTATGTGAGGTCATTTAAATTAACACAATTAAGTGCATTTTACTTTCCACAGGATTTGGAGAGACTATGGTGGGGGGGTCCGGGGCCCAAGAGGGTCCGGTAAAGTAAATTACATGTGTCCATTTACTTTTAATGTACACATGTAACATGTTTTATACTTTCTGTGAATATAATCCAATTAATCTTATTTCCATCCTGTATAGACACCTTATTTTGAAAACCGGCCGTTGTCTTGTTTATTACACTGGTCCGTTTCGGTTGATTTACCGTAAAGGCTTGAATACGTGTGCACTCTAAATTTAGGTGCAGCTAGCTTAATCGCCACTCAGAAAAAGCGGGTCAGACCGTTTGTTGCCTTTTCTAAGAAGTCAGCCACATGGAGTGGATTTGCTCAGAGACAGTTCAGCAGAACAGCGTCTGCAAACGGCTGTTTTTGCGTCTTCTCTCAGACACTTTAAACAATTTATTTGGTCTTTTGACTTATGAGGCCGAACACTAAAAGCGCTTTTTTTTGCCATTTTCGCCCAAACATTCGTTCATCCCTACTAATAACTTGGCAATATGTTGGAATCCAGAGTGTCTGCTGCCCGAGGAAAGCGCAGAAATCCAGCATCCAAAACCCAGAGTAAAAACAACCAAG
This sequence comes from Micropterus salmoides, assembly GCF_014851395.1. Taxonomy (NCBI): domain Eukaryota; kingdom Metazoa; phylum Chordata; class Actinopteri; order Centrarchiformes; family Centrarchidae; genus Micropterus; species Micropterus salmoides. The sequence continues at coordinate 4,500,271 of NW_024041039.1, forward strand.
ATAGTGATAGAAGACAGGGGCGAAGGTTTGTAGCTAAACTACCAAAGAAGGTAATCTTACCTAGCATATCATTTTGAATCATGCATCAATATAAATAATCGCGGTGTGCAAGCAAACTTATGTTTTTAGCTCTTTGTGGCATTAAAACCCATTCAAGAAACAACAAGTAATGTAACTAACATTAGCTCATTCGTGGGTTAGCTGTCGCTACAGTTCTTAGCCCTTCTGACCTTCTCCCATTTTGGCTGTTTCTCGGCCATCTGTCTGTTGCCATTAGCATGCGCCAGATTACCGTTACTCCTTAAATATATATATATATCAAATGTAATAATGCAAGATGAGATGAGTCAGCAGCACCCCAGTCTCCCCATAACTGTAGCCTCCCGTCCCAGTGAAGGTGAGCAGCATGGTGTTAATGCGAGTTAACCTCCTCCAGGGAGTCTGTGGGGATTTCTCCGTCTCTCTTGCTGTTTTTACCATAACAAAAAAGAAATTAAACATTAATGACAGAAATTCAAACGCAAATTATTTTCTCACATAATGATCATTATGATCCGCTTGCATGTACATTACAGATAATATTACAATAATCCTGTTCGATACGTTCATTTAGATTTAGCCGTTAAATGACATCTATAGACTTTAGTATGACCTGCATGAAGGTCAATTTATTTGAGAAGCTTGCACACGCACACAAATCTATTGTATCTAATGTATGTAATCAAGTGGTGGTGATACAGCACGGTAGGTGATTTGGTCAATTTCTGTGTAGTGTCATTTGGTATATCATATTTTAATATATATAGTATATTGCATGCATTGTGGGCCCAATTACGTTTTTTTGTCATGGGGCCCGAAATTCCTGGCGGTGCCCCTGCTCCCACTGCCCGATGCTGTTGCTGAACGGCTGTTGTGTGCCACTTTGTTTTTTAGCGTGCACACAGAATGGACATCTAGTGGACAGTGAGGAGCGATGCGCTGAATTTGACAGACACTATATTGAATTAACTTTGTCCAGAATCACATCCCCCATTTGAAGTTCTGGGGGCCCCAGGCAGTTTCTCACTGTGCCCAGTTGGTAATCCAGAAAAACAGTTTTAGTTCCTAGTAAGGGTCAAGCGCTAAAAACACTGGATGCTACACTTCTAATAATGCAACTTTTGAACTGTTGCCAAAGTAAAAAGAAAATGAACCACAAAGTAAACAAAAGTATTGGACACTTGTGGCACAATGATCATTAAACTGCTGTCCTAAAAGCCTCGACTGCGCTGGTTTTCTGGTCTTTCTAGCAGATGTTGAACCTGCAGCAGAATTTGCTCTCATTCCAGTGGGACCCAACACAAATTGCGCGGGAGCGGGTGGTTAAAAATATACTGCGGGTCCCGCAGTTGCGCTGATAAGATGGAGTCAACAAATGAAGTTGAAAATAAGATAAAAGTGAGTGTATGCGGTTGCTTCTGAGAATGTACTGCAGAGGCCTGACTCGAACCTGCGACCTCGGGTATGGGAGGCGGACACGCTGACGAGGAGGCTAAACCCCATGGACACTGGTGTCAGTCGCCAGTGCGTCTCTTAACGTGTCGAGGGTTTACTCACTGCACTGTCCTTTTTTTACTCTGCATGTCACAATGTTTGCGGGAATGGGCGGTAGAGGAACACACGTTGTGGGAGCGGGCGATAATGGTCTCAAAATCAGCGGGATCAGGAAAACAGTCTGGCGCAGGTCTCTACTCCAGACCATCAGTGAGGTCCAACAGACGTTTGTGATCAGGTCTGGCTTCCAGTTCGACCCAAATGCAGGAAGGACCATTTCTTTATGGAGCTGGATTTGTGCATGAGTTGTCTAAAATCATTGAGTGCTGTACCATTAAGATTTCCTTCATTTAAACTAAGAGGGCCAGACCAGACCAGGAGAAACGGAAATATAGTGTCTGTTGACCTTCATTTTCACTTCTAAAACAGTGTTTTCAGCAACTGGGAAGGTGAACAGAATTACAAAATAAAATCCATTTTGTTTTTTGATTTTTGATTTTCTGAGAGCTTCCTACTGCTCACTAGAATACATTACAGGTACTCAGTGTTTTTAATCAGCTAACTGTGATCGTTTGCTTGCCAACAGTGCCGGTGTAACAAAGCTACACGGGGAAAAACAAGGCCTCTCCAGGAATCTGGCAGCAGATTGTAGAAAATCTGGAATCAAAGGCGGCACTAACAGAGTTCATCTGTGATGGGTTTTTTTTTTTTAATCATAAGATGCTGCGCTTCTAGCGGCAACACCTTCATCTTTGTGTCTCTAAGCCAAAAACACAGGGAGAGAGAGGGCGCATTTGAGTGTGTTTGTGTGTGTGTGAGAGAGTGTACTAGCCCATAATCAGTGATATTCACCATAAAGCCCCGTCCTCATTATCTCCATCAGATCTACTCGACTCAAATGTGGATGAGCGTCATTTTGTCATCACACCCCTCTCCCTCTCTTTTTGTCTCAGTATTCGTCTCCCCTCGATGGAGCGATAATATCCATCTTATTATGCTCTGCGCGGAGCTGTCGAGGCTGGAGTGGGGAGGTTAAACGTCCACTCAGGGCTGCGGTGAAGAGCGTTCGGCTGAAGAGTCGAGCACTCTCCGCTGATAGACCCGTCCTCTCTGCTTGTCCTGTCCTGAAAACACACTCTAGACAGGTGCTGTAGGGTCAAAGGACATAAACAACGGAAAACCCCGCAATTCCCGATATTCAGTCCACTTCTGATCAGGTCACTCTGCTAATACTAACAGGTCAGACTTAGGGTTGATGTTTTACTTGCAATTTTCTAAATTTGATGCTGTGTTTTTCCACTTATGCTCTTACCAGTTTAGATGTGTTCATTTGAGGTTAAATGGAAGAGGGTGAAGGTTTTTCTCCAGGCAGTGGCAGGGAAGGTAGACCTGTCCCGTGCAGGCTTTTTGGCGTGTTGTTTCGGTGGTTTGAGGAACCAGAGGGTTGTTTTTTGGATGTTTTATTAGTTTAATTTGAAGGCCTGTATGTCTGCTCACGACAGTTGTTGAACCACCTGCATGGTTTCTGTTTGTACTTACTTATTCTAAACAACACGTGCCACCCAGGCTCCATGTTCTTTATCTTTGTATCAAGGTGGCGTTTTTTTTGTGCGCGTTCCGAGGCATTTTAGAAAGCACAGTAGAGCAGGTGATAAGGAATTTGGGGAAAGAGTCATGACATGCGACAAAAGGTACCGGGGGAGTGGCGGCGTCTCCAAACCCACACGCTGCGACCCGCGTGGACTCTCTGTCCGTGTTTCGCCACAGAGAAATCTCTTCCGGCTTCGTCTGACGAACAAACACACGGGTGATGATGACACCACCTGTGAGGCAGAAACCACACCGGTGATGTAAAAGAGAAAAATCAATCTCTTAGTTCATTCTTTTATTCACTCATTCATTTTTTGGCTGACTCCTTTTGTCAGATTGTAGTTTCGACCTTCTCTATGTTTTCCTTTTCCCGGGAAACAAGCCAACTCTAAAATTACTCTCTGGGCGCTCCTCTTCCTCTCTCTCCTCCCGCATTTCCTTCTTTGCTTCGTCTTCCTATAGAACCTTTTTTATTTCCCTGTTACTTCCTCCAAACTTCTGTCCTTCCTTCATTTTCTCTTCTGTCTTGTCTGTCCTTTTGTACTTTTGCCCACTCTTCTTTTCTTTCATCCTTTCCCTCTATATCCATCCTATTCTGTCCTTGCATCCATCCTTCCTCCTCGTCTTTGTACTTTACCTCCATCTTTCTATCTTTTTATTCAGTTCTCTCTCTTTTCTGTCTTCATACCTCCACCTCTTCACTTTCTTCCCCCGATCTTTCCATTCTTACATGTACCATCCTGTTCTGTCTTTATCTCTCTTCTTTCCTCTCATCCCTCCTTACCTTCTCCTTCTGACCTCTCACTTCCTCTTCGTCATTTCAATCATCTCATCTAGTCTTTTTTCTCCTTCTTCCTTTCTTTTTTTTCTCTCATCCCATCCCCTCATATGCCGAAACTATTAGCTTCCTGTTCTCACTTCTTTCCTTCTGGCTTCTATTTACTTCCTTGCTTTCTTTGTCTTTCTGCTCTACTCTTCATCCTCGATTTATCCATCCCCCTCTCTCCTCTTATCTCTTCTGCTGCTCTTAAGCTTGTCCTTCCTGTTGTTTTACTATATTCATACATCCTTAATCTCTCCTCCTTCGCTCCTTCTATCTGTATCCATCTGTCCTCCTCCTTGCATACTTCTATCTCCTCCCCTCCTTCCTTCCTTCTTTTTTCGTACTTCTCAACTCCCTACACCTTCATCCATCCTCTCTACCCACCTTCCTGTGCCGCCCCTCTTGTCCTCCTTCTATCCTTTCTCTCATTCAGAGTTGAACAGTAAAAGCCGCTCTGGCAGCGAATCCGCTCCACTATAAAAACTTGTGACATTGAGACGTCTGGAACTATTTTAAGCTTCAGTTTTTACTTCCTGGAACTGAATGAAATCACTGAACACCGGCAGCCAAAAACTCTGCCTCCTGCCAAAACTATTTATACCTTTTAATTTATCAAATGAACCATAGTGTTTTAGGAAAGTGCTATAAATAATAAGTTTTATATCTCTACTGTAAATGGCCTCCTTGGGCAAAGAATGTGACAAATAGATATCAAGAATCAAACATGGTTTTTTTAAGTGAGAGCTTCTGTTTAAAGTGTTCACATATTTCAGGTAAAACATGAGGATCTGTTACCAAGGTTGTACAAGACCCCATTTACAGTTAAAATCAGAATCAAGCTTTATTGCCAAGTAGTTTTTACACGTACGGGGAATTTGCTTTGGTGAGAAGGTGCTACACGTAGACAAACATACAGTTGACATAAATAAATGTAGAAAATATAAATATGTTATAGACAATGCAACTTATATAAGAAATAAAATTGCAGAGAAAAGAACAAGCTCGAGCAGATAATAAATAACCAACAGCCAAAGATCAGTCTACTGGAAGAACTACAAACTTTAGATTTGGGGAAAGTTATTTGGTTGGTTATGACGCTCTCCACTGTGATTTAACATTTATTGCACAGGATGTTTTGGACATCAACCCCTAAAACCCTGTTAATATGACCTCAGAATCGTTTGTTCATGTTTGCCTTTTGTGTGCAACATGAAAAACCTCCTCCCTTCTGAGGTGCGTTTTATTTGCACATTAAAATCCAAAAGAAACGTCTCCTCATCAGCTTAAAAGGACTAGTTTGCATCACTAATTTGCTTTACTGACCTCAGCTCCGTCCTTTCTCTTCTTAACATCCACTTTTTCAGACTCGTCTGAGAAAATAATTGAACCAGTTCACCGTCACTTTCTGCTGCTCGGACAGTCAAAAACTCGCTACGCACCTCCTGATTCCTTAAGGAGTTACGCTGTTATAACAGCAACTGTCACGTAGATGTTTTGTATAGAACGATGAGAGGCAGTAGCCAAGCATTCAGGTATATATGCATATAGGGAAACAATGGGTAAGAGAACTGCTTGTTTTTATTTCTATTTACCTCATTTAAAACATTTTTATATTTCCCTGTTGCTTTTATGGTTTACGTTTACATTTAGCGGACGCTTTTATCCAAAGCGACTTACAATTGCTATACATGTCAGCTATTTATAGAGCAACTAGGGGGTTAAGTGTCTTGCTCAGGGACACATTGGTGGATGTCTCACAGTGGGAATCGAACCCAGGTCTCCCACACCAAAGGCAAGCATCTTACCCCATGAATTAAAAGCAATTTGAATTACGTCGTTGTTGAAATGTGCTTTACAAATAAACTTGCCTTACTAGAACACAACTGTTGCTGCTCCTAACTTACCAATACTACATCCAGCCACTCGTACTGTTAACGTTGATAATTCTGCTATAACTGTTATTACTGCTGGTGCTGTTGCTTTTCATGTGTCCACTCTGAGCTTTTTGCTTCACTCTCTCGTTTTCTGCCCCCGTCTTCTCCTTCTGAGGATGAACAGAACTGAAAACACACACACACACACAGCCTGTTCGTCCCTTCCAGTGAAATAGTTGAATTAAGACCATCTGCTTCCCTTTCCCTCGGCTTCTCTCTCGCCAGCACACACACACTCTCCCGCAGGCTTGTATTGTGCTGCAGTTAATAAAGTGTGTTCTGGTTTGTGTGTGGATCAGACCAACAGATAAGGACTGGACACTGATAAGGACTGCAGTAACTCTCTCTGCTCTGCAGACTCGCTTGTGTTTAGGACACCGCATGGCTTGAGCCACTGTTTTCAGTCCATAGATCGTTGCTTTTGTTTTCAGAATTCCGATTTTCCCATTAGATCAGGCTAACACGAACACGAAGTCGGACTAAATGAATGAAGTGAAAAGAAACAGTCTTATCATCATGTTTATGTTAGTACTGTACTATTATTTCTATGATGTAACAGTTTATAGAACCAGGGAAGTCACTGCACCTGTCTCATATTCACCAAGAAATAGTTCCAGCAGGTTCCCGTTAATTGTGGTTTTTTTATTTCTGTTGTACACGACAAACAAATGAAATAAAACGTGTTAATCAGTGAGTTTTAGTGGTGCTGGTAGGTGTATTTTGAACTTTGCACAGACCAAGGCTAGCTGTCTCCCCCTGCTTCCTGTCTTTATGCTAAGCTAACCGTACCTTGACTTAACACACAGGCATGCGATGGCTTTACATCTTCTCAAATGAGGTTCCTTTAACAATGTTATCATAACTGAAATGATGGGCAAAACTCCAACAACAAACTCAAGTTATAAAACAGTAATAAACCATAATTTTACTTTTAAAGAGTAGCCAACACCAGACTGAAAAGCTTTTGTTTTGTTGCCCTCTCTGGTAGAAAGTGTCCTGCCCTGTTTTACCTTAGTAATTCTGGTTGTGGTAAGAAGTGGCTTTGGTGTACCTTTAACCACACCCAGCAGTGAGGTCACTGGGTCCTGGAGGACATCTGTACATCTCTGCAGTACGTTGAACCAGGTATTAAGATAAATCGATGTTAATAATTAAAATGTTTTCTTCACCTTATCCTATAGTCTTATTTAGCCCTAAACATATCGCAACCTTAAACAGTGTTTAAATGTCCAAACCTGAAAGGGTAAAAACTCCTAAAGCATTTGAATTAGAACAACTTTCATCCTGGACTCTTAACAATGCTCAACAAACATACACACCAACCAATGGGGTATTCAGTCCCTTGGATATGGATGACTTGAGTTTATGGTCATGCCTCCTCACTCACACAAGCAGGTGAGGTTGTGCCAACAATCACCCCTATCTAGTTGCCTATCTTTGACCGTACCTTAACCAGAGTTTATTTGCCATGTTCACAACCTTTTCTGAACCTTAATGATCCCCTCCAGACATGTTTTAAGACATAAGGAGTGAGTAATAATTTGTGTCTGATATGATTTTTCTACAATAAACCCCTAAATTACTTCATTATCAATCCTTATAAATGGCATCTACTCCTTCTAACTCATTGAAAAAATCTGGAATCTGTGAATATGCAAAATGTTTTTTATTTCAAATGTTTAACTACTGGAAACAAGATGTCTCCTACTTCACTGTGATTGGCTTTCAAAATGGTTGCGGTGTCATTAGGGATGCACCAAATGTTCGGCCACCGAAATTAATCGGCCGAAAATAGCAAAAAAAAGCACTTTCGGTGTTCGGCATAATACGTCAAAATTTTACAGAACAATTACGTTGACATGTCGTCAATGTGGAGGCATTTTAAAGTGTCAGAGAAAGATTCAAAAATCGCCGTTTGCAGACACAGTTCACACTGTTCTGCTGAATCGTCTCCGAGCACATCCACTCCATCTGAGGCTGACGTCTCGAGTGTTACAACATTATTTATCAAACTGGGTCGGACTGGATGAATTTAGCGCGAGGAGGATACACATGTGACAACGTCCGGTTTTCAAAATACAGGGTGGAAATAAGATTAATTGGATTATATTCACAGAGAGTATAAATCATGAGATGTAATTTGCTTTACTGGACCCTCTGGGGTCTCGGACCCACCCACCATAGTCTCTGCACTTCCTGTGGGAAAGTAAAAAAGCACATTTTGATTTAAGACATTTAAGACAAAATAAATGGAAAAAAACCTTGTTTGGTGAAAGTTTCTCATTATATTCGGTTTCAGCTTCGGCCAAGAATTTTCATTTCAGTGCATCCCTAGGTTTCATAACATCCTGCTCACATGTACACCTGAGAGGTGAGCACAGAGAAACTTTCCCCTTCAGCAGATGTACGTGAAAACAGCTCTCTAGTGTCAAACTGCACAGCGGAGCTCAAACTTCCAAATGAAGTTAACAGTAAGCAACACAGTTTTAAGTGGAGGAGGACTTACCCTGTATTAGCCATAAAAAAGGGTTGTTATTGAATATAATCCAGGGATTTTCAGATCTGTTGAATATTAACTTTTTGCGTGATGACAGGGTGGTGTGTTCAGCAGCCATGTCTGACCTCGGCCTGCACGAGCTTCCAGAGGATTTTCTGGTGTGAGACAACACATGAAACGCTCTCACAGTGTGTCTGGAAACCTTTCTGCCTCTAAATCAGTGCTGAAAGTTTAATATGAGCCACCGTGACTTTCTGCTGCTCCAGCTCCACATTTAAAAGAAGATGATTTGGACCCTGACGGCTTATAATTAATTAACATCCACCTTCTCTTGCCTCAGTCTCTTCCACTTTTCAGTTCTCAACTCCCTCGCTCTTTCTTTCTTCTTGATGCTCCTCCTTTCCTCTTCTCCTCTTTCCATCCCTCTCTCCTCCCATCACCGGTGGCATTCAGCCGTTTCCCATCCGAAGTAATGTTCATCTCGGCAACTTAATTACGCTTAAATGGGAATCGGCTGAGGACGGAGAGTTGGAAGGAGGGATGGAGGGAGGATATGAAACCAGAGGGATGGAGGAGAGTAGCAAACGCATTTGATACTTTGAGGATGAAAAGATCTTGTAGAAAGTTCTGGAAATAATCTTTTTCTCTCTTCATCCATGAGAATTCCTCTCTATTGATCCCTCACTCTCCTCCCCCTCCCTCTCTTTGTCTTACTTCATCAATCCTTTCCCTTGCATCACCCGTCTCTCTTTCTTGTCAGACAGTTGGTCAGAGTTCATTAATTTTTACTGCCGAGGTAGTTTCCTCTGTGGGCTGTGAGTAGGGATCGGTTTCTACAGTTACCGGGCTGTAATAAGAGGTGAAAGAGGTGAAAAGATGACTGCAGCTCACTCACTAAGTGCCGCCATTTGAGCTGAATTACACACAAATTTGCAATCAAACGTTGTATCAGGAACGCATCAGGAGTCAGTGATCACTCTCGAATGCTTCTGACTCATTAGGAAATTCGTCCTTATCTTGTCTACTTCAGTGTTTTGACTGAGACACTTTGTCTGTCAGGATTAGAGGTTCAACTTCCTGTCCCGAACAAGGCATGAGAGCTGCATCCTTTTTAAGCCTGTTTAATCCTATCAACGATTTTTAGTTACAGTTTAGTTAGTTGGTTTAGCTTAGTTAGTCCCCTGAGGCTAAAGTTTTTTTTTAAATAGTCCGATGGATCAGTAACAAAATGGTAATTTCACAGTTAGAAACAGAAAGAAACAAATCAAGTCTGTTCAATTCTGCTGGAATGGAAACACAATCAAGAGCCGAGAACATCCAAAATAGGCTCCACCTGAAATCCTTCAGTCCTAAATGAATCTTGTGTTCCAGCCTTGTATCTCTTGGAATTACGTTTGTATTGGCCACATCTGCAGTGATTTATGTCCAGTACAAGTGTTCTGAACCAATTCAAGACCCAGTGTGTCCTCTGTCCTATGTGACGAAGTGAAAATGTGATGAGTTTATGGTCACTAGTTTCAAGTCTTCTTCAACACAGCATGATGTTCATTTAGTAAATTATGGTTCCATTTAGAGGAAAATAGACGTTAAACCAGGGGATGCTTTAGGTTGTGCCATCTTGTGATTGACAAGCCACAATCACTCGTGGCGACTCGTATCCACTACTCTGTGTACATTTGACCAGCGGCGTTGGAAAAGCTTATTAGGAGTTGGCGGTATATTTTACACTACTAGCTAGCGCCACCATTTCTTCCAAACACGGTCAAGTTCCAGTCACGTCGGGTTCTAAAAAAAACAAGATAGCGACAGCCAATATCCCAAACATCAGGCTTCGAAGCAAAGCAGGAGTCCACAAACCAACCTTTGCATGGCACACATCTCCACACAAAGCACACATCCAACGCCAAGCATCTAAAGGACATCTAAATCGCTCTGTAATCACAGTACATGGCTGCAGTTATTGCCTTCCCGAAATCTCTACTCTCATCCTACACCTCAGTCCGACCACTCTAAAGAAAGCTCCAGCTAAACTACCACTAAACTCAGCTATTAGCCGACTAATAATAATAACAACAAACGCACCGATATACCGTTACAGTTACAACCGCTGACCTACTTCTGCCGTTGTTTTCAGTCCAAAAACAGCAGTTCTGTGTGTGAAAATATCGCATAGGCCGCCATCTTGCTATTGCGCAATCCCTTTCGTTTCTGTCGTCAAAATGAAGGAGAGAAGAAGTGCTGTCTTTATCGTCGTCTACTGGCCGACTCATAGGAGTTACACAGACAACCAAACGATTCGTCTGCTCAATACGCAGAGAAAGAGCCCTGTAGGATGTTCTGTTCTCAAGTTGTGGGCCTGTGAAGCACGGGAGTGCTTTTGGTCATAGGAATGTTGATCAGTATTCGCTGTTTTTATCAATATTTCAATATTTTGGAAGCTTTATGTTATTTGGAACGCGGTTGTATGGACAGAAATAGTGTTTTGAAGAAAACCCCCAATTAAAGTGAAGATATGAACAGTAAATATGGCCGAAACAGGAACATTCGCCTGGGATATTTTTGAAAAACAGTTTCAAAGGTGATCAAAGGATATAGGCCTAATGGTTGAGGAGTTATTACTGATTTATTTTGCATTTTGTTTATGATATTTTAGGTGTTTTTTCTTGGAAGTAGCTATGATATCCAGCCAGCCTTGTTAAAGAAACCAGGTGCAAGGATTGTCATGAAATTATCTATAGTTATTATTGGTCCATTGAGGTTGAATAACATTGAAGTCACCCCTGACTTTTCATGTAGCACCACCATCAGGATAATATTTCGTAAGAGCAGCTGGTTGTGAAATCTCCATGTCATGTTCCTGCTCACCAGAGAATTAAACTTATTTTGCAGAAATGCTAAAAAACACACAACAAAGTTTCCATTGTCGACAGCGCCGGTATAGAAATACATTAAAATACACATTGAAATTCCAACACACACACACATATATCCACAGACTGAGCCCTGCAGTGCAGTTATTATGTGTGGTGACAGTGTGACAGAGAATAATGGAGACATGTGGCCTTGTTCACCTCTGTGTCTGTTAAATTAATGACTAACAGCTTCACACTAAACTCCTGCAGCTCACTCTGTCTCATGTTACAGCCCAGACAAATTAACAGCAGATTAACACCGAGGAGAGCAGCAGTCTGTCTGCCCACTTCATCTGCTTCAACCAGCCAGTGTCTCAAACACCACTGATAGACAATAGTATTTAGCATCATAAACTCTGGCAGTTTTCAAACAAAGTAGCATGTCTTCAGCGTTTCATTGTCCGCTAACGTTAAATGACTTGCCCACAGAGATTCAGCTCACTTCTAGTTCACAAAGTAAACAAAGTGTTGTTGTGATGTTAGCTATAGTAGCAGGAGAGTTGTTTGGAGCTGGTGTGCCGGTTCTGGGACCCACAGCCTAGCGAGCGTTAAGGTACTTTACTCACCGTTTCATGGTTCATTCTGTATCCTGTCATGGTACTGGATTTTCCAGAATCGCAAACACGAACGAAGCACCCTCCTTTTTAATGGAAGATAAATATGATAATGGATAAAATGAGCAAAGAATATTTTTGGTTTTATGTTTGAGTGGAACCACTCCATTAAATCTGATTCTAGATTCTCTGAATGCCTGCTTTAATAAAATTATACCAGTACCAGTTAGTAGTGTTGTAGTACTCTTGGTCTTAAGACCAAGACCGGTCTCAAGACCTCTTTTTGATGGGACATGGGATTTTATTTCAAGACTATAACTTTGGAAATATCAATAAATTGCTTTTGCATTGTCTGATTTATTTGTTAACATCCTAACTTTGATTGGATGTAAAACTTATTGCTTCAAATGCAACCAATAACGCCCCCCTTCAGAGACGCACTCCGTGAAAGTGAATGGGGGAGACGGAAGAAAAGATGCGTCTGTCTGGGAGCAGGAGGATATGTCTGCAAAATCTTTGTAATAATATTTAGTTATTTAAACCATAAAGAATTAATCTGTCAAACAGCGTCCAGAAGAAAACACACACAGCCTTACGTAATATAACAAATGATTAATAAATGTTTGAGTTAATTCATTTGAATCACAAATTAATTGGCTCTTATTTTTCTATTAATATATAATATATATATATATATTAATATAACTAGATATTTATTTTGTTAAGGAAAAGGAATAGGAAAAGGAATTTTTTAAATTTAACTCGACTTGATTTTATCATAATGTTTTGAATATCTACCTCAGATTGTGAAGTGTTGAAGTGTCCACTGTTTGGCATCAATAGTTTAAAACCACAATTATCATCTGCATTTGAAAGAAATAATTATTTGACATTTATCGTGTTAATTATCGATATGACATTTTTTTTTATCGTGAAAACATTTTTGGCCAAATCGCCCAGCTCTAGTGTTCAGTGGATGGTCAGAATGGAAAAGGAGTGTACGTTGATTTCAGCTCTTAGTGTTTGTATGTGAGTGTTTAATGGGAATGTGGATCTTTCAGGTCAATCTGAGAAGCACCTCCGATCTCGTTCCGCATTTTATTGTGTGTCATGTAGGGCTGGATGATATGGCCAAAATGTTATCATGATAAGATAACCATCTTAATAAAAAATGAAGTCCTAATTATGATTATGATTCAAGTTACTGTTATTGAAAAAAAAAATATTGCGATAATTATTACTGTTTTATTGTCCAGCCCTAGTTTCATGTAATGTTGGGAACTGGTCTTGGTCTTGATTCGGTCTCGCCCTCCCTCGGTCTTGGTCTCAACTTGGTCTCAGCCACTAAAAGTCTTGGTCTTGTCTCGGTCTCGATAAACTCTGGTCTTGGTCTTGATTCTGGTCGCCCTCCCTCGGTCTTGGTCTCAACTTGGTCTCAGCCACTAAAAGTCTTGGTCTTGTCTCGGTCTCGATAAACTCTGGTCTTGGTCTTGATTCTGGTCGCCCTCCCTCGGTCTTGGTCTCAACTTGGTCTCAGCCACTAAAAGTCTTGGTCTTGTCTCGGTCTCGATAAACTCTGGTCTTGGTCTTGATTCGGTCTCGCCCTCCCTCGGTCTTGGTCTCAACTTGGTCTCAGCCACTAAAAGTCTTGGTCTTGACTTGGTCTCGGTTTGGGCGGTCTAGACCACATTGACTGGTAAAAAGTGTCTGAATTTCCAGCAATGAAATAATACAAATCTGTTTTTAGTCACCTACACTTCAGTCTTTCCTCTTTTAAGAGCTCTTTAGTCTGACTTGAAGATGTTAAACATATCAGTAACAACATTTCAAATCTCACACAGTGGAGAGTTTACTCCCAAAATCTTCAACTGAGGACAAGAGACAGAAACATCCTTAAAACAGCTCCCATGAGGCTTTGCCCGCGTTTCTGTTCACTCATGGGATATTATGTTGTTAAATGCTAACAAAATAACACAGTTCTTATCTTCAAAGTTAAATTAAAAATTTTAGATATGTTACATTTTAGACATTGCATTATTCCTTTCGAGGTAACGATATGCAATGAATAAAAATAAAACAAAGTATAGCTTTGGATCATAGGTTAGTTCTGGGTCTCAAGACATGGGCCAGTTTAATATGTATGACTCCAAATGCTATAATAATAGTAGACTTTTGGATGCTGTTGCCGTAAAGAGGCACGAATCAGAGCTGGAGTTTACAAGACACGACACAAAAGCTGCTGAATTCACACAAAACTGATGCAGAACCTGATTTAAACTGATATCAGGCTTCTACAAAGGATTGTCTTTAGCTTCAGCTTGTGGTTAGCGGAGCACACAACAGAACTGGGATGTCGTAGAAAAGTCGTCGATGACCTTTTGACCCTTTTATCGAAGAACAAGATTTTTTTCTAACACATCTTTTGTCCATCCAAGTCTTGAAGAGTACTTTTTATTTCCAGAACCCTCAATGCCCAAAGTGATTCGTCCCACTTCACCCCTTTTATATTATAGAGGGAAAATAAGTTGAAGGGCTGATATGACAGAGATTTTTTCATCAAAGTGAGACAGCCGGATTAAAGCCTCATTTGCTTGCAGATTCGGTCTGACATGAACGCGTGTGTTTCTGCGAGGTGGGTTTTGTAAAGAAACAGGAAATGATGAGGGGAAAGGAAGATGAAAAAGCGGAGAACAAGCGCGTGGTGGTGTTCAGGGCTGGCAGGTCGACTCCTGTTAATCCTGACTGCTGCTGGTCCACGTACACTCCCGCTGCGGCCGTCCACCGCCTTGTTCCCTTCACGCACAGTAGGCTGCCACTTAATTAACGTACGTACGTGTGTGTGTGTGTGTTCACGCCCTTTTCCCACGTATTATGGTGTTCAGCCGTTCCCAGTGCGGGTATTCAGGGGCTTGTTCAGTTCACCACTGGGGCGTCAGGGCCCCTACCTAATTACACTGTGTGTGTGTGTGTATGCCCAAGAACATATCTGGTTTCTATGTGTGTGTGTGGGTGTATGGTACAGTAGGCTGGTTCCTAATTACTGTCTGCGCCTTGTATTCCCTCAGTGCCAATACCTTCCTGCCTCGCTGAACCCTCGCTGTCTGTGTGTGTGTGTGTGTGTGTGAACGAGAAGCTGATCATGTACTCTGACAAATTCAGACACACGAGAAGCTTCAAATCTCATGAGGTTTTGGATTGACACACGGAGTATCTGCAGGACTGTGGACATGTCCGTCACCTCTCCTTCAATGTCGCACACATTCTCAGAATATTTTATAACTGAACACAAACAAACCTGCACACATTTGTTTTGGTTAACTTTTACGCGGATTCAGTGCATTTCTCTTCACTTTCTACATGAGGAAATATAAGCTAAATTGATGCTACTGTGCATGTTTGTTTTTACATGTTTCAAGAGAGGATAAAACTGTTCTTTTTGGACATATTTGTGGAAACAGCTTTTAAGCTTCAAGCCTCTGAGTAAAATATATCAAAATATGCTCCTTTCTTTGGCTTGACTGAAGCTAAAAACATATTGTATATTGAGCACACAGATGAGGCTATGGCTGCTAATAAGACAGCTGCTGCTTTTATTAAACTATGTATTGTGTATAAAATGTATCTGAAAGATATTGTGACTACTAATGTATAGATAACATAGCCTAGTAGTGGCAAGAGGGGTCAGTTTTGTTTTAGTCCATATTCTTGATTTTCCTTCTGTTTCCTGTATCTTTTGTATTTTTCACATTTAGATAGGCTTTTGTTTGGTGTAAAAAATGAGTTTACATTTCACTCAGCTAGCTCAGTGGTTCTCAAAGTGGGGCCTGGGCACCCCCAGGGGTCCTTGAGGGGGCTCCAGGGGGTCCCCAGCAAAAGGGGAACAATTTATTTTCACTATAATTCCATCCATAAGTAACACAATGACAGAATGTACGACTATTTTGGTCATGGGTTTCACACACTTTCTGTAAGAAAACATCTAAAAGCAAAAAATCCTATCAGATGGGCGATCCCGGGACAGAATCTTATCAAATGGGTGGTCGAATTTGTGTGAGCCTTGACATGGAAAAAGTTTGAGAACCACTGGCCTAGCTTACTGATGTTAGCACTGATTCCCTCTAGACGTTTTCATAAATGTTAATTAAACTCCTGGACACTCAGGAGTGGCACTAGCTAGACAAAATCTCATAAGCTATTGGTTCTTTATCCTATAGAGAAACTTAGCGCCTCATTTTAGCTTTAACATGCTCCCTTCACATGTACATAGATAAATAAAATAAAAACCCAAAAAACATTCAAATCCCACATGGACATGGATTACTGCAAACCCATCTACTGTTTGTCACATGTTCTCAATCACTTTCTTGTGAAATGACTATGAAAGAGAGTTACATATGTAAAAAATTGTGTTTTTAATTCTGGAGGACAGAACAAAAAACTCTACAGACTCAGGTCAGTTAAAATGATGAAATAGTGACTCTGCAGATAATTATAGTTGTGAGTGTGTGGTTTTCCACTCCTCACTTTGAGGACAGTAAATTAAATGATCACACTTTTTGGTGTGTTGGTGATGTCTGTTTTAATTTAAAGCTTTTACTGGAGGAATATTAAAGTATACAACATTGTTCTGTTCCCAAAGTAGACAAACACAAGCTCAGCATTGAGCAAAATAACAACTACAGTCTTTAAAGCTCTGCCTCTTTTGTACCACTCTCTCTGTCATGTGTTCCCTTTTTCTCTTACACCATCCGGCCCAGCATCATGCGAAACTGTTATTCACACACTCATCCACTAGAGGATACCACGTTAGTGTCACGTTTTGCCTCGCCTAGGCGTGAAAAGTACACGCGTGTATGATTGCACAGCACCAGCAGAGTTTGTTTCCTGTGTGAAACCCGTTGTCAGCTAAAGAAATTACCCAAATCATGGTAATCCTAACCATGACCATCACCTGAGATGTTTCCCAGCAAGTTTTATTTTGAAACTCTAACAGGGAGTTGCATATTTATTGCTGCTAACTTGAGGAATGAGAATGTGTTGAAAACTCTGCCCTCCGCCCAGGCGAGGGAAAGCGTTTGGCGTGATACCCGGTTGTACCATCACCTCCATATATCTATCTGTCCATCCTCTCATCAGTCTCACTGTCCTCTGTCCCCATTTTTCTTTCTCCACGTTGTCATCCTGTTGCTTTCCCCCCCCCCCCCCCCCGTCCTCTCTTGTCCTTGACTCCAACACACACCAGCTGGCACTCAGCCAAGTGGAGAGACAGCAGAGATGATTACACTTGACTGTGTGTGCAGAAGTCTGGAAGCGACAGCAGAGGATGTCAGAGAGAGAGAGAGAGAGAGAGCAAAGCAATGAACTTCAGGATAGAAAAATCAAAGAGAAGAGACAATGAAGACATAGCTGGAGAGAGACAGTGTGTGTGTGTGTGTTGGTACATGTTGCTTTTAGGGTACATGACCAATAGGAATCCCAAGTTTTATCGAAACACTGACAAGACATTTGAACACTGCACTTTGGGAAATTGCAATTGACACATTTTTAAGAGCATGATCGGCAGATTTATCAATAAAGAAAATAATCTAGTAGTTGCAGCCCTATATCTGAGTTACACATACACCGTAGTAGAGAAAGAGCTTCGCGTCGTGGCGAACAACGCCCCTTAACTGTGACATAATAAGCGAATTCCACGCCCTGCCGTGAGCTATTGCTTTTTTTGCAAGTATGGCAAAAAGAAAGCAGGCTAACAGACGCACCACAATTTGACTTTATTTCATCAACAGACATTTCTTTATGAAAACAAAAAGTAGTCCCACCAGGCTGCTGGTAGGCTACACAGCGCATGACGGTTGCTAAGCAACACAAATCAAAGGCTAGAATTATTATAACTATTTATTTATATCTATTTGCACGTTGCCGTTTGTTGTGCAGCCACTAAAAAACTGTCCAGCAACAGGAGATTGACTTTGGTAACTTGAACTTGGCCATATAATATGCTTGCTACTGTGTGCCGGCGGCCAGCAGTGCGTAAAATAATAACACTTTTATATTATACCTACCAGAAAGGGTGGAATTGCGTCTGTCCTTGAGCAACAGTCTTTGAACAGGCTATTGAAACTTAAACTAGCAAGTAGTGGACTGCTGTGTGTGTGTGTGTGTGAGAGGGAAATGTTGAATCACGTAATAAGCAATGATTTGTCTCTCTCTCTCATTATTTATTTATTTATTTATTTATTATTAATCTCCGCCGGTAAAATGCGATCTGTAGCCTGTCAGATCGTATTTCTAATACCAGGTGTAAATGGGGCGTGAGACCCCCACGAAGCTCAGATTATAACTCGAAACCTGTTTGTCATACCCGTTGTATACGCTCATTATATCACTACTGTGAACCAGTCACATTGCTTGATTTATAACCCCAAATATCCTTTAAGTCGACGTGTAAATGTAAATATCAAATCACAAACAAAAATGTTTAAAACATTTGTGAAGAGGTGAGTCTGCAAGATGCAAATACACCACTGCATCAGGACAGCAGCCATAAATCTTTCTTGTCTATAACTGAGTAGAAAGAAACCCCAAGACAAAAAAACAACAAAATTATTTCTCTTATCTTCTGAGAAACAACATATAAAAAGACCTGCACTGACACGTTCTCGGCTGAATCAGAATCCACAAACAAAAAACTCAATGAAATAAGTTTGGAAAATCAATCTTGACCATGGAAACACATGGTCACATATTTACCCTGCCTGGTAAAATATTTCATAACTCACGTGATAACAAGTGGTTTTATACAGTATAGCTTTCAAGCATATCACATGACTAAAGTAAGGTCACCCTCAAAGTTTGCATGTTCATTCTTCATTTTGCTGCCTTGTCAATCAGTTCATTTCAAACCTGCTGTTAAAATGTGACAAAGAAGAAAAACACAGTAAATTCTTGCTTTAGTCTCTGAATACCAGCAGAAAACAAAAGTTACCTGATAATATTATGAACAAATTGAACCTCTGACTCATTTAAAGCGGTCTGACATATTTGCGCACACACTCATTCACCCCCTGCTCTGATTTCCAGTTAAGTCTGATGATTGAATGATAACTGCTGAATTATTCAACACAAGTGGAAAGTTACCGAACAGTTCGCTGCTCATTTGCTGAAAACGGCAGTCCAATTTGTGGGAAGGATTTGTTTTATCTTTGCTTCTTCTGTTGTAGAAATGTAATCATCTGCCAAAATCTTTTCTAATGTCTGCGACGTAAACATTTTCAGCACCTCTGTGCGTCCAGTTATTATTAATGATTTAGTTTCAAAACTACACAATACTGACAGCTTCATCTTGAAGTTACAATCTGTGATCCAACACTTTATGAAACCTTGAGCCTTGAATTTTGAAATGCTGTATATGCAAAATCAATCAAGCTCCCTTCTGACACAAAAATACATTTTTCTAGCACTTATCAAAGTCAATGATTACAAGTGCTTTACAAAAGATGAACCTTATTTAAAGGGTCATTTTGGTATTTTAAAACCTGGGCAGTCACTTATTTTGATGTTGAAATTACTTCCACAAAAAGTTCTTCTTTTTTGTCACCAACAGGTTTGAACTGTTCCTATACCAGGTAACCGCAGCCCGTCCTTACCCAGAAAACGACAACATAGGTTGATAATTGAAGGGCTAAAACTACCGAGTTTTATTATAAATAATGACAAAATTTCTAATTTGGGCTGTGGTGGTTAGGTGACCCCTACCCAGGAGACCAGAGTTCGGTTCCCGTGTGAAACAAAAAGCCAATGTAAGATTTTGTTTTTGGCAGTATAATTAGCATTTGCTAGCTAGTGGGTTTTTTTTGCGTTTTGTTGTGTTTCTTTTTAGCGTTTTAGGTAGCGTTGTCTTGCATTTGGGGGCGGCAGTAGCTCAGTTCCTAAGTTCAAAGGGTCGCCGGTTTGAGTCCAGCTCGGACCAGAGTTGTGGAGCGTGGACTGGTAGCTGGAGAGGTGCCAGTTCACCTCATGGGCACTGCCGAAGGAGGCCTTGAGCAAGCCCCTGAACAACCAACTGCTCAGGGCGCCGCGCTAACGTCTTGTTGCATGTGTGTGTTTATACTAATACTAACCAATAATAACACCAGAGTGGGGAAAAAAACATTGTTTTTTCCCTATTCTTCTTCATTTCATGTAGCCATAGCTAGCTAGCATTAGCTACCTTTAGCGCTAGTGTCAGCTAATGCTACTATTAGCGCTAGCTAACTGTTAAAGACACCGACAGCCCCGCCTGAAGCCCCTTACCCTGACCATCAAGGGGTGTGAGCCTAAACCGGGATTTGTGTTGCAATGGGAGACAGAAAACGCTCATATGTTGTTTTGGAGACATCAACCATCGACCTAGTCGGCGGTTTCTATAGGAGGACGTGTTTGGTAACGGACATCAATGAAAAGGATCCGTATGAGTGACTCCCGGTGACACCCTTTGTTTTTGTAGTCTCGCTCAAGGACAATTCTCGCTCTGAATTCTCATGAAAGGAAAAAAAAGAGGTGTTGCAGGAAACCCCGGTGGAAACGAGGGAGAGGAGTTTGTTGTGTACATAGAGGAGCTGCTAGCAACACTTTATTTCCTAACATTTCTCAGTGGTGACCACAGACCACTTCTCAGTTCCTGTGCTTCCTGGCTGATGTTTTGGTCACTTTTGAATGCTGGCGGTGCTTTCACTCTAGTGGTAGCATGTGACGGAGTCTACAACCCACACAAGTGGCTCAGGTAGTGCAGCTCATCCAGGATGGCACATCAATGCGAGCTGTGGCAAGAAGGTTTGCTGTGTCTGTCAGCGTAGTGTCCAGAGCACGGAGGCGCTACCAGGAGACAGGCCAGTACATCAGGAGGCCGTAGGAGGGCAACAACCCAGCAGCAGGACCGCTACCTCCGCCTTTGTGCAAGGAGGAGCAGGAGGAGCACTGCCAGAGCCCTGCAAAATGACCTCCAGCAGGCCACAAATGTGCATGTCTCTGCTCAAACGGTCAGAAACAGACTCCATGAGGGTGGTACGAGGGCCCGACGTCCACAGGTGGGGGTTGTGCTTACAGCCCAACATCGTGCAGGACGTTTGGCATTTACCAGAGAACACCAAGATTGACAAATTCGCCACTGGCGCCCTGTGCTCTTCACAGATGAAAGCAGGTTCACACTGAGCACGTGACAGACGTGACAGAGTCTGGAGACGCCGTGGAGAACGTTCTGCTGCCTGCAACATCCTCCAGCATGACCGGTTTGGCGGTGGGTCAGTAATGGTGTGGGATGGCATTTCTTTGGGGGGCCGCACAGCCCTCCACGTGCTCGCCAGAGGTAGCCTGACTGCCATTAGGTACCGAGATGAGATCCTCAGAGCCCTTGTGAGACCATATGCTGGTGCGGTTGGCCCTGGGTTCCTCCTAATGCAACACAATGCTAGACCTCATGTGGCTGGAGTGTGTCAGCAGTTCCTGCAAGAGGAAGGCATTGATGCTATGGACCGGCCCGCCCGTTCCCCAGACCTGAATCCAACTGAGCACATCTGGGACATCATGTCTCGCTCCATCCACCGACGCCACGTTGCACCACAGACTGTCCGGGAGTTGGCGGATGCTTTAGTCCAGGTCTGGGAGGAGATCCCTCAGGAGACCATCCGCCACCTCATCAGGAGCCCAGGCGTTGTAGGGAGGTCATACAGGCACGTGGAGGCCACACACACTACTGAGCCTCATTCTGACTTGTTTTAAGGACATTACATCAAAGTTGGATCGGCCTATAGTGTGGTTTTCCACTTTGATTTTGAGTGTGACTCCAAACCTCCAAGTGATAAGGAGTGTGATTTAGCATGAGATATTTATGAGATTCATTCATTCAGATCTAGGATGTGTTATTTTGTGTTCTTTATTTTTTTGAGCAGTGTATATAATTACCCTTTAAGTCAAATGGCAACAACAGAATCCGGAAAAGGGCCTGGGAAATACTAATATAATATAGTAAACATAAACCCCTTGATTTAAAGCCTCTAAATGTGTATTTAAACTGCCACCTTGTGCTCTCAGGCTGCAGGCGGTTAGACTGTAAAAAACCCCAGTGCTGAACAGTAAAAGTATTACTGAAGGAGTTTAAACACTGAAATGGTGCAGGTTTAGTGGAGCGACTCTGCCAGAGTTAATCGGCCCAAACATCTCATTTCAGAAGGAAGGAGTCTGGCTCTCATTTATGTGACAAGCTGTAAACTTTGTAATGTGTAACAGTGAGCTGCACCTTCCCTCTCGTTCAGTCTGCTGCTTTCTGCACGCTTCCTTTTGATATCCGTTATATTTAAGACCTTTAGTGTTCAATAGGCAGAGTGCTGATGCAGTTAGACATGTGTAAAGATATTTTTTCAGATTCAGAAAATAAGGGGAACAAAGAGCACATATAACTATGATATATCAGTTTTTTTTTTTTATTGTTTAGGAGTCTGTTGTGGTAGATGTATGTTTGCAAATGAAATTACCTGTTAAAGAATCATATGTGTAGAACTGTACATGCATGAAGAATCAATCAGGAAACTCAGATTTTCAGTTTGAGGATGGAAGGGAAAGTAAAGCGGACAATAATCAGGGGTCTCATTTATAAAACTGTGTCAAAGTTTTCAGACTTCGCTTTATGAATCACAATCAAATTGAAATGTGGCGCACGTGAGGGAGCTCCATGTCCAACCCTTCAAAACGCCCATAGTTGCCTATAAATGGTCAGTGAAACGCCCCTCATTAATATTAATACATACTGACTGCAGGAAGAAAAGGAGGCAAATTCTGACAGAAAAGCTACAAAACGAGATTTAACACAGTGACACTGACGTTCCGTTTGGTGGGTAATAAAACACTTGTGCAACGGAGAAAAAGGGAGAACCGGAGCTCCGCCCCTTTATAACCGATCTGCAGGAAGGGACGTCCCTCCTGTGTAGTGACCTCGCTGTCTGGAGGGGACACACACACACGCAAGCGCAAGACAGGATGACCCGGGTACTAATCTGGATTCCCCCGTTTGAAAAGAGATTAAACGTTGCCGATGAGTTAAAATATGACTTGTTGTAAATGGTGTTATATTTCCATGATGTGTTTTTACAAGCAGAGCATCACATCCACACGCTGGCGCACAGCGTTTGGCTCGATAAGGCAACGAACATGTGATAAGAATATATGAAAATACGCTCTCACATTGAAAATGGCATCAATTTAAATAGCATTTTTCCTCCTGCTCACCTCATTTATGAGAATAAATTGCACTGCATGCAGGTATTAATTAATATGATTCCTGATTAAACTGTACAACATTTGAGGCGTTCTTTTGCAGAACCAGATATCTCTATTTGTGTGTATTATCCTAAATCTGGATCTTTTTGTGTGGCTTCAAATTATATTAAATTGTGTGGGGTTTTTTTGCACACTTCAGGGAAAGTCGATCAAAAATTGGTTTATTCAGAAAGGCTTTAAGCCCACAATACTCAGAGGTAATATTTTGGTTTATTTTACACAATAGTAGGCCTATTCATTTAAAAACATTTCATCCTTCTGCCATGTGAGTCGCCATTTCTCAATTCTCATCTTTATGTGCATAGGCATGGTTCAGAATTTACTTACAGGACGCACCTTCCCCCCTCAAGTTTTTTTTATAGATCACAACCTTTGCTTGGAAAGTGGCGTACGCACGTTTCCAGCCCTGTTTTGTACGTACGCACCGTTTATAAATGAGACCCCAGATCATTTCATGTTTCCACCGCAGGAAGAACGGATGAATGTTAATGGCTGATATTTCTATTGGACTCAACTGCCACTTAAATTGTATGCTAACATGCTATTCTGCTGTGTGATGTGTCTGACATGTTAACAGTCACTTAACACATATCCTAACATCTTAACAAGCGTGTTTTGAAAGTGCCATAAGAGAACTGTAATGCACATAAATCAAAACATAATAATTCAAGACTATGTAACTTTTAGAATAACAAAACATAATTCTCCTGTAACCATAGCTTATGGTAGCTAATGTTAGCAAACTTTAGATAGCTGTGTAAATAAACAATTTAAATGGTTTTAAAGTGAAACAGTAAGTGCGGTTCAGATTGCTCTTTGTCAGATTGCCTAATGAGGATGTCTTTAAAGTTACTGATTTAAGAGAATCTTGGAAAATGAAATGTATGAATGTTAACTTGTTCCACTTGAGGCCCTAATGGCCGCTGTTCAGCAGAGTCTCGCTTTAAAGCAAATCCTAATAACTTAAAGTGATGATCTGTGATAACAAACTATTAATTTGTTCAATCATGTATTCATTTACTCGAGCGAGAGTCGATCTGTCTGAGAGCTTGTTGCAGGGGGCGAGTCAGACGGTTAAAATTTGATGATGGAAAAAAAGAGAGAACATGGATTATTAAGTAGAACTTCTCATGAAACGTTAAAGCGGCTTTAAAAAGATAGTAATTAAAACAAATGTCTCCACTGCTGATGACTTTTTAAACAGTCCTGAGAGGCTCTGTGTGTGTCTGGTCAACAGTGCAGCAATCAACCATTTCTTAAAATATATTTGTCTCTTTATTTGTACTTCTCTCTCTGTGCTACCTCACTCCTTCCAACCTCCCTCTTGTCTTTTCTCTCCCTTCTCTCTTTTCATGCAGCCTAGACGTCTGACATCACTTCCTGTTTTACTTGCTTGTAACTCATCACAATCTCTCGTTGGAAGGTTTTTTTTTAACTGGCCTTCCTGAGATAGTGAAACATGTTGCTGGGGTTTAAAATCCATATTCCAAGATGAATCAATATCCACTACAGCATTAAATAGACGAATTTTAAACTGTTTTAAGTTAAACCTTGTTTATATCCTTGTAGCTCGCGGTCTTCTTCCCTCCAGTCTTTTGCTGGTTCATTCCTTGTTTTCTTCCATGCATGTGTGTGAAATACAAACAGCAAACAGGGACTAACTCGTGCAAACGTTGCTCCACAGCACTAGTAGTGGTCAAAACTCCACACGGTCTCTTTAAGACTGGAGCAAAACCTCGAAGTTCCAGTTTAACTTTGCATCTCTGCACTTATTCTTTGCAGAAATCTGTATTTTTTCCTCAATAATTTCCTCTTTACAGCCGTTCGTCCTTCCTTCCTTCAACCTGTCAATGTTTCTTTCCCTCACTTCCTTTTTCTGTCCTACCTTCCCCTCAGTCCTCCACCCTTCCTTCTCTCTCTTCATCCCTGAAGTCTTTTGTTAGATCTTGATAAATTAACTGACATTCTGCCAAAATGGCTCTCTTTACACACACACATTCTCTCTCCTCCACTATTCTTACACCTACCACTAATTGAATTGGCCATTTGTGTAACGGTACTGATCCCCCCCCCCCTTCTCTCTCTCACTCAGACACACACGGGTCCCTGGTTTGTTGCCAATTTCATATTTAACAAGAAAATAAATTAACAACAACAGTAATGTTTGACTTTGAGAGACCAAAGTTAAAATGACTTTCCAATAAGATGGTCAGACACACACAGGAGAATATTTACCACAAGCTCATTTTCTAAACATTTATTTCAATCTGATCTGTTCCTCTGTTTTTTTTTTTCTTTAAGTTGTTTATTCTTTTGTCTCTCTTTCTCTTTTGAAATTATTTCATATCTGCTCCGGTCCTCCTCTTATATCCTTCCGCCTTCTCTTTTTTTCATTGCTTCCCCCTCTTCTCTCCCCTCTCTCTGTTCTTGCATCACTTCTTCTTTCTCTCCTTCATCCCTACCTCCAGCTCCCTTTCCCTCCCTAATTACCATCGCTCTTTTTTATTGCCTTTTAATTCTTTTTACACAAAATTTTCAAAACGAAATCTGTGTTTTTTTTACAACAGGACATACTGTGTGTGTTTGTATTGGACTCGTCCTGCAGGTTGTTTATAGCCCCATCTCCCAGGTGTGTGTGTGTGTGTGTCTGTGTTGCGGGTTCAGGGGTCTAACCGCAAACAAACAACATTAACAAACACACACACACACACACACTCTGACGGCTAAGCGCTTAGAGCATTGCTGGAGGGGCTAGCTGAAACACACACACAAAGTTGTTTGTTACCTGGGAGGATAAACCAGAGAAAGGAGGAGGGTTGTCATTGTTATTTTCTGGCCTTCATGTGTTGTTCTTCCTCCTCTTCCTCTCTCACCTCCTCCTTCTCCTCGTGAGACTAGAGAGACCGCTGTGACCTGCGAGGGCGAGGGTCACGTGACAGACGGAGACCAAAGGAAGCCTTGCTGACTTCTGTTTCTATCAAACCAGAGATATTCTTCTTCGTCTTCTTCCCCTCCGTCGCCTCCTTCATGTAATCCATCTTTCTTAAACCTTTCCTCGTTCTTATTGTACTACACTTTTTATTCTTCCTTTTCTCATAACCTTTCTACCTCAACTCCTTTGCCTTCATCTTTTCTCTTCCTGACACCTCCACTTCATCCCCTTCCTCCTTTGCCCTCCTCTCACCCCCAACTTCTCCTCCTTCATCCCAGCCAACATCTTTGTTTTCCCCTCATCTTAGTCCTCGTCACACGCCTTCTTCTTCCTCACCTTCTTCTTCATGTTCTTCTCACCACCTCCTCTTCATGGTCGTTCCACCTCCTCCCCAACCTCCTCCTACTTACCCGCCTCTATGCAAACGTTTTCCACAAATTGCCCAAAACAAATCTTTTCTACAGAAATGCCCCCTGCAGTTATTTTGCTGGATTTAGACTAAACGATTATGATCAAGCCTAGATTAACTTTTTGATCCTGGTTTCCTTTTCCTAACTGTAAAAAGCGTGTTTGAGCCCACACGGTTCCCTCTAGATATCAGACATTTATTTTTATACAAATAAGTTGGATGTTCCCGTGAGATGGGGCTGATCCTCAATCATCCCTCTCCTCCTTTGTCTTTTCTCTCATCACCCCTTTTTCTCATTCACAAGGGCATTTTATTACATCATTAATTGAGCCTAATTCAGCTACATTACCACCTCCCCACACACCCCCCAAAAAAATCTGACAGGAGGGGGTGAGTGTGTGTGTTTAAATTCAGTGTAATGAGGTCTGCAGGGAGACGAGGATGGAGGTTGTGTAGAGAGGAGAAAATTACCTCAGGGCAGAAAAATCTCTCTTTTAGTGAGCTTTAATGCCCCTCTGTCTGCCTGTCTCGCTGTATGAAACTGTCTGGCTGTCTGGCTTATACTCTGTTCTCTTTTCTCTCTCGGTCTGGTCCACTTTTCTTTCTGTGGCCCCTTGTTTTTTGCCTCAAGGCAAAGCGATTTAATTTAATAAAAAAGCACATATTCTCATAAATAAACGTCTTTACGTTTTGGAAACCGCCATGTTCACCCTACAGAGACAAAACACAGACATAGGGACATGTCCCCACAACTTTTTGAAAGCATTTGTTCAAAATGTTCAGAAAAATAGCTTGCAACAAGAAATGTTAACTATGAAATGGAAATGCTTTGAGAAAAGTTTATTTGCACGATAAGAAAACCTGCAATGCAAATAGCTTGGCAATAAAACGATAACAAGTATCGTGAGATATATATATATATATATATATATATATTTCAGTAACAATATAACAAATGTTCAATAAATATCCAATAAATGTTGACACAAATTAGGACTTAATTTTTTCATCAAGATGTTTATTTTGTGGAGGAAAAAGGACTGAAAAAAGCTTTTACTTTTACTCATGCATATTTGTTGACTTAAGATTTTATCATAATTGTTTTGAACGTTCTACCTCAAAAGTTTAAACCACAGTTAACCATCAGGTTTCTTTCAACTTTCACTAAGGAGCAAAAATCAGCCTTTAAACCTGAAAGAAATAACGCAATGCAATTTAAATATAGTTTCACCTTCATATATTAAAATATTTCATTTTGAAATTTGGGCTGAAAATGTCTCCAGAATGCGGGAAATTCCAAGTTTAATTCTCAAAATCTTCAGGGTCCGCCCACTCACATATTTCAACATAAAATGTTGTTAAAAATCTCCTTATCACGCCCCCTAATCTGAGCCCTTGTGTCCCCCCCCCCAACTTTTCAACACAAAGTGACGCTCGTGAACACAGACATGTACTGTAAGACAGAAGAAGAAAGGTGAAAATAACTTTAATTATATTATATATAATATATAGTGGGGACACAGTCGTGGCAGATCAGGCGCTTTCTAAGTGAACCAAAAGATCCCTTCCCAGATATGGATCCATCAAGGTCCAGTGAGAAAATCATCTTATCACTGCTGTACCACATGAACAGCAGACTTCAGGTACAAATTGTGTCATTTACTCTGTTCGCTCTTGAACATTGCAGGATCTTAAAACGTAACGCGCAGGCCATCGTCACATGTTGTGACTACAGCTGCATGTTAGGTTCCACTGTTCTCTTCCCAGCTTTGGGGACGAGTTCCTGGAGCTAAAACCAGTTCATTAAAACCGGTCGAGCAGATGCATCGTCACATCCCAATCCAACATTCACGTGAGGAGAGTTTGCTTCCCATCGGGAATCATCCCCCACCCAAGCCTCCGCACTTTTACTTTCTTGGCCTTGCTAATTAGGACTGTGAAACTTTCCAATATGGATACAGTATTATTTTTGGATGCTGGTCTGGCGAGTTTGGTTGTATATAAACTTAATTTTTAGGAGTGAGGGTTGTTCTGTCTGGACTTGTTGTCAGTATGAGGGACAAGAAGGAACCATGTCAGTGGTTGGACAGGCTGCATCAGAATGGACTGGCTGAATCAAAACAATTTAAATTCTCTTCCTGTCTCTCTCTCACACTTTCTGGCTTTGTCTTTTATTGGGAAAGCGAGAGAGAGACAGTAACCCGAGGGCAGATTTTACACATAGACACCCCTCTCTCTCTCTCTCTCTCTCTCTTGCTGGCTGTTACTTTCTGTTTTTCTCTTTTTAGACAGAGTTTTGCCCTCAGGGAGAAATTTTAGAAAGCTATAAACCATTTCTCTCTCTCTCTTTCTCTCACTTGTCTGCCTCTCACTGTCTCTGCCACTCTCCAGAGATGAACAGTGATGGGTAGAAAGATGAGAATAATGAAAGGGATAGTGAGAAACAAAAAAGGAAAGAGAATAAATGAGAGAGAGAGACGGGCCCTTTTTGGGATCCTTGCCTTCAGACTCGCCTATCAGAGGACCAGAGACTTCTCTTCAGACACTCTGACATCATCTATTGATTATTTGGTTTTAGAAACAGTTGTGAAGCGTCTAAACACTGAACATGTGATCAAATCATCCAGCTCAGTTGAGCTGCTGCAGTTTTAGAGTTGATAATGACGTCAGGGCCTCCTCCTAACTGCATCCCACAGCCTCCCCGGTCTCTTCCCAAGAACTCAGTCTATGTTTTGTGTGTAGTCTCGACGTGATGAATCGTACAAATGGGGATAACTGACAACTTTGTCTCAGAAAGACAGACTCTGCTAGACAACATGACAATTTGTTTAAAGATGTATTGACACTGGAGACTGCTGTCTTCATCCCACTGTCCTACCAAAAGCCAGTTTTGGTTCCTCTGAAGCAGCGTTTCCCATTAATTAGCGAGACCAGGGCGGCCCGCCACAGTCTTAATTTGTTACGCCATAGTTTAAAAACATGGGACAACGTCCGGTTTTCAAAATAAGGTGTCGATACAGGATGGAAATAAGATTAATTGGATTAAATTCACAAAGTATAAAACACATTACATGTGTCCATTAAAAGGTTAAAACAAACAACAATAAAATGTTCGGGAAATTACTTATTCTATTTTCTATTCTTTATTTTAGGGTTGATGGAGAAACATTAAATACATTTGTTGACTTTTGTTGCTGTTTCATCACCATTTATAGCCCTACAATGGGTTTATGATTAAATAGTTTACTATAGCACAACATTGTTTACAAGAGTGCAAAGTTCGTCATAGATAGGCTCTTAATTTTTTAGTTTATTAGTCTCTTTCCTGTGGGAAACACTGTTTGAAGCATGACCACAATCTTTCCGTAACACTGACCAAGTGGTTTTAGAGGCCGTACCTTAAACAAAGCAGTGGCGGGGCCGAAAATGCTCATTAATTTTTCTTTGCAACCATTTTAGACTGCTGCTGGGAAACTAGTGGATGCCTGAGTACCTCTTCTTTTGGATATATTGACTTATTCTGTAACACTGTCGCAATACAAGAAACCACTTTTTCCTAAAAAAATGAATACTGTAAAACGTCCTGCAAGATCATCCATGGACCAATCAGCTAACAGCTGCTGGCATCATGGCTTCATCAGGTCAAGTTCTTCAACAATTCATGCGCATTTACCAGCAATGTTTTTATAGTATAGATGATGATTAAAACTGCAATAAACCAGATATTTAGTTTTAAAAATGGGGCTTGCTCCTTATGGCAAACGCACAGATGACTCTGCAGGTCTCTTCATCTCTACAGAGGGTTTTAACATATTTCACCTTATTGTTTTGGTTTAATTGCACATTGACTGCATAGTTCAGTGTCCACACAACCTCCACATGTCCGTTATTTTGAACAAACCTGTGATTGCATATAAATACACTCACGATTGTTTGCATAAAATGTTTTTTGTGTTTAGAATTGACTTAACTGAATCAAATTTCAGTTGCAACCTCATTAGGATGAAGCTAATGATTCCTGTTTGTTTCAATGAGGAGGGTTAACATTGCTAACATGTCGCACTGTTCCATACTGTTCTGCAGAGCTGACCTCGCTGGTTCCTCTTGTCCTGTGCCATGTGTGTTTGTCAAGCTAGGCTGTATAAACGTGAGAGAGTGTGTGTGTGTGTGTGTGTGAGAGAGAGAATATGTATTGGTGTGTATGTGTGGAGCTTTGCTCGTATCAATGTGTCCGAGTCTCACCAGTGTTCTTCTGTCCTGTCTTGTGCTTTCTCTCTCCTTGTGTGTGTGTGTATGTATGTGCGTTTGTTTGTGTGTGTGTTTAGCTATCGGTGCGCAGCGAAGGAGGAGTCCCAGCGTCGTCGCGTCGGAGATCTTCGAACCTCACCTGGGCAGCCACATTTTACAGGTAGGAGCTGTTCACGCTTGACTTTATCTGAAAACACCTTTGGAAATAATGTGATACACGAAATACGGTATTTGTGTTCAGGTTCAAACACCTGTGTGAGTACACACCCATAAACAAATGCAAACCTTCTTCATATGTGGACACCTTGTGAAGTTTGTGTTAACCAACGCCAGCAGTTAAAAACATGTTTCTAGAGCAGGTTAGGTAGAATAGTAATCTAACATTAGCTCAGTAGCATGCTACCACTAGCATTCAGCTGACCACACATCTGAGGTTATTTACAGCCTGAAAAAGTAGTTTAGACTGATGAAGGTTGAGCCATTTGTGACAGTGTAGAGCTCAGTCTGAGATGTCCTTAAATGGCCACCGTATAGGATAAAGCGGTTTGATATAACATGGGCTTTTCTGTGGTGCCACTCTCAGGACAACCTTGACATTTCTTGGCCCACTGTTGCCCTACTATCTAAGAAGAGCAAAGTTGTCTCTTAATGTTTTCATTAATTTCCCCTCTGTTCTGTTGTGCAGTGCTGCTGATTACACACTTTTATATTTGCTTTTTATATTTGAAGCTTAGTTTATATCTCAATTTATCATATTTTTCATTGTATTTATACATATATTTCATTTAATTTTTTATTGTAGGTGTGGTGTCCGAACAATAATGCTGCGATGACGTGTTGAGAAGAAACCCGCTTGACACTGTTCTTGATCATAAAAGTTTATTAAATCAAGGAGTTCAGCATCAATTACAAGCTCTGCAGCAGCTTGGAGAGAGACCCAGCCCGATGGCCACTCTGTCTCTCTGTAAATCAAACATAGCTTATATAGGACATGTTTAGGTATCTGTTCGGTACCATAGAAGGGTTTGAGTCTGTAAAATAAAGCTCAAACCCATAGAAGGGTACAGTACTATTCTGAGGTAACAAAACAAGGGGTTAGAGGTCAAATTCTATAGGTTCAGTCCCTACATAACCACCAATCACTGCTCTCCCTGTAGAAGGTCACTGACCCTCTGTCCTGCTGCTACAGTGCTATTTTGATCTGTTATGAGTCAAATGCACAAATATTGTATACCACATAGGCATTTGATGTGGACAGCAAAGGAAGAATTTCAGTGTACAGGGAAACTTAACCATCTGACAAACACTTTGAATCTCTGAATCTCTTGCGAAGCACCATGAGGCAGCGATTTCTCTGTTACATTTTATTCCTAATTCCTGAATCCCGAGAATATTATAGTCTGAGGACTCAATCACGTCACATTTATTATTTTTATTTTTTTTATCAAAATGAGGATTTTACACTTTTTTTGTTTGAGTTATTTCTTATGATTTGCCTTTGAGCTTTACTGAAGCTAAATTATTCCTCATAATGTACATTAACATTATTAGCGCAGTTATTCCTCATAATTCACCCTCAGATTTTTCTCCTCACCCGACTTCAATTATTCCTAAACACCCAGCTGCTGCCGCGGCTAAACTGAATTATTAAATGGAATTATGAAAGTATGATAATGACTGGGTTATCGCTGTTCGCTCCCTCGGGTTTGTGTGTAAAAAGTGTGTGTGTGTGTGTCTCTTGTAGTTTTAATCCCTCACATGCTCCACTCCTTATCTGTTTAACATACAGCCCAAAGGCTGAGCTTTTAACATCACAACCAGGCCGACGCGATACCACAGCTGATAGAGGCGGGTAATCTGTGTCTCTGTGTGTGTGTGTGTGTTGTACAATGTGCACTGTTTGTAAGTGTGACTCCATTTCTGACATGAAAAACTCCCAAACTGTTTTTCATTGTGTGTGTCTTTTTAAACCTAGAAATCTTGCGTGTGTGTGCGTGCGCACGCGTGTTTTGCATCTGTTTCAGTTACACCTGATTATTATTATAATCTGGCTGACACCATTGAGCCTTTTGCTGTGTAAAAATCCACACTTTTCTAATCTTCTTGTACTTTTTTTTTTATCCCTTTATCATATTCGAGGATCCTGACAGGAAAGTTGCTCACAGATATGAAGAACTCATTACAAACTGGAACTGTTTGGAAAACGGTGACAGTGACGTCTGTAACTGTAAGGCAGATTACTTTTTGGCCAATGGTGGAGAGAAGCTGAGTAGGCCATATTGATCGTGGGGCAGTCAGTTGACTTTTGGATTGTTGATCAGACAAAACAAGCTTTAGAAACCTTTAAGGAAATGTTGGCTATGTTATCCACGCCCAGAGTGTTGGCTGTCAGACTTGTCTGTTACAAATAAAAGTCACACATTCAGAATTTTAGTAGAAGTACTAGGATCAACATATACCTGAAGTACCTAAAGTAAAAGTACTCAGAATAATATACAGTCATATAATTAGAATATCATCCAAAAGTTCCATTCAAAAAGTGAAACTTGGATATTATATTCATTCATTACACACAGACTGATATATTTCCAATGTTTATTTTATTTAATTGTGATGATTAAAACTGACAACTAATGAAAATCCCAAATTCAATATCTCCAAAAAAAGGATTTTTAGAAATGTTGGCCAACTGAAAAGTATGAACATGTTCAGCACTCAATACTTAGTTGGGGCTCCTTTTGGTTGAATTACTGCAGCAATGCGGCGTGGCATGGAGTCCATCAGTCTGTGGCACTGCTCAGGTGTTATGAGAGCCCTGGTTGCTCTGATAGTGACCTTCAGCTCTTCTGCATTGTTGGGTCTGGCGTATCTCATCTTCCTCTTTACAATACCCCATAGATTTTCTATAGGGTTAAGGTCAGGCCAGTTTGCTGGCCAATTAAGAACAGGGATACCCTGGTCCTTAGACCAGGTACTGGTAGCTTTGGCACTGTGTGCAGGTATCAAGTCCTGTTGGAAAATGAAATCTGCATCTCCATAAAGTTGGTCAGCAGCAGGAAGCATGAACTTCCTGGTAGACGGCTGCGTTGACCTTGGACCTCAGAAAACACAGTGGACCAACAGCAGCAGATGACATGGCACCCAAACCATCACTGACTGTGGAAACTTTACACTGGACTTCAAGCAACGTGGATTCTGTGCCTCTCCCCTCTTCCTCCAGACTCTGGGACCTTGATTTCCAAAGGAAATGCAAAATTTACTTTCATCAGAGAACATAACTTTGGACCGCTCAGCAGCAGTCCAGTCCTTTTTGTCTTTAGCCCAGGCGAGACGCTTCTGACGCTGTGTCTTGTTCAAGAGTGGCTTGACACAAGGAATGCGACAGCTGAAACCCATGTCTGCATACGTCTGTGCGTGGTGGTTCTTGAAGCACTGACTCCAGCTGCAGTCCACTCTTTGTGAATCTCCCCCACATTTTTGAATGGGTTTTGTTTCACAATCCTCTCCAGGGTGCGGTTATCCCTATTGCTTGTACACTTTTTTCTACCACATCTTTTCCTTCCCTTCACCTCTCTATTAATGTGCTTGGACACAGAGCTCTGTGAACAGCCAGCCTCTTTAGCAACGACCTTTTGTGTCTTGCCCTCCTTGTGCAAGGTGTCAATGGTCGTCTTTTGGACAGCTGTCAAGTCAGCAGTCTTCCCCATGATTGTGTAGCCTACAGAACTAGACTGAGTGACCACTTAAAGGCCTTTGCAGGTGTTTTGAGTTAATTAGCTGATTAGAGTGTGGCACCAGGTGTCTTCAATATTGAACCTTTCCACAATATTCTAATTTTCTGACATCCTGATTTTGGGTTTTTTATTAGTTGTCAGTTATAATCATCAATATTAAAAGTAATTAACACTTGAAATATATCAGTCTGTGTGGAATGAATGTGTACATTATACAAGTTTCACTTTTTGAATGGAATTACTGAAATGAATCAACTTTTTGATGATATTCTAATTATATGACCAGCACCTGTACTGTATATTATATTATTGGATTATAATTATTGATGTGTTAACATGCTCACTTCATCATTTTAATGTTGCAGCTTGCAAAGGTGGAGCTCATTTGAATTACTTTACATACTGGTCGGAACAGATTATTGGCCCAAACGGTCCTGTAGCGTGAGGGAGTCTGGATCAGAGGCTCCGATCACCCGAATATTCAGAAGAAACCTGCAAGAGCCATGGAGCGTGTTGTATTTGCTCATGCTATAAAATGTATAAACCAGACTGATTCCCTCTTCTCAGGCTCAGGTTCATCCACAGTTTGATTCTCTTTTGTTTTTCACCAGTCATAAGTGTGTGCACGTTTGTGTCACTTATACATCTGTTCGTTACTTGTGTTTGCAGTGATCCTTTCTGCGTTTTAATCGTAGAACAAGTCTGTGTTTGCATGCATGTTACACCTGCCGTGTTGTCCAAAGCCCTTCTGCCTGTTTGACTGATTACCTGCTCTCTCTACAAGATTATACGTGTCGGTATTGTTTAGCAAACCACATGAGCCAGTTTAATCCACATTTCCACCTTTTCTTTTTTTCCCTCACAAGCTCAACTGTCAATTAGACCAGCTTGTTTTGTTTTTTTTTTCACCAATGATCTTTAAAGTTCTCCTCTCGGAGCGGATACAAGTGTTTATGTTCAGCTCAGACAGCACTGGCTTTACTTTCCAGATTATCTCAAATGGGTTTGGAATAACCGCCGTGGCCCCTTGTGTCTCGCAGCAGTTTGGATTCACATTTTATTTGCAAATGGCATATTCCGGCCCGAGCGTGAAAACAGAACACATAACGGGATCAGACCTCTCCACTGGTTGTCAGGAGAGATGAATGAGGGAGAAACGGGTATGAAATCTAATCTAAGCTGTGTGAACTCTCTGTGTGACTCTCACGCTGGCAGGTGGACTCAAACTCACTCTTGAATCTCGGGTAAACAATTTCACAAGATTATTCATTGTTTGTGTTGAAATTCTCTTTACATCCCGACAGAAATCAATAAATCAAATGTTCTGACTAAACACAATCAGGTATCCTTGGCTGTCGAAGGACTGTAACAAGGCCAATCATTTTATCTGGTCCCAACCTACCTGTCCACCTGCGTGCACTCTCCCTGTGCACGAACATGTGTTTAAGGGGCGTGACTCTGAAGGACACTTTGAAAGTGTAGCTGTGTCTTGGTAGTTTCTGTAACGTTACCAACTCCAGCTTTAAGCATCAGTAGAAGAAAAACAAGACAGAGGAGGATGTCGTGCATTAGAGCTGCGTACAGCCACATCTATTACAAGTCATTGTTGTTCCGCTTGTTCTTTATCTGTCCCGCTTTAATCCTGCAGACAGCCCGCAGCGGAGAGCGAGCGTGTCTCCGTGACAACCGACTCTCCCCTTCCGCCGCTCTGCACATCATGTTGTCATGTGTGAGTGTTAACACCAGGCTGGAACAAGCGAGAGCAGCCGCGCCGCCGCGCATCCGCTCACACCGAGCTGAGCATCACCGCTGTGTCGAGCCTACGTGTGTGTGTGTGTGTGTGTGTGTGTTTAACGCCGTGTTCTGATTCTGTAGCTCGAGACACTAGACATCCCATAATGCCTTGTTATAATCCCTGGAGAGTCGCTATGACAACCATATGAGGCAGATCCCGAGGCAGATAGAAGCAGCTGTGAGATTGGAAGTGACAAGAACAATGTGGGCCTCCCTCACCTGGAAGTCGGAAGGTGTGTGTGTGAGAGAGAGAGAGAGAGAGAGAGAGAGAGAGAGAGAGAGAGGTGCCCTAAATGAAGAGACTACTTTTTAAAAATGGGAAGGCTTCCAATAAAAACATTTTCTTTTCAAAAGTATGCATATTGTTTTTAAGTCAAACAACTTTAACTTATTAGTGCAATATTTAAAACTGAATTTCTTGTGCAGATCAAATGGTTATTCAACAGTCTGGAAACAGGCTGAGGAAAATTAAGAGTTACTAGTTGTGGGCGTCGTCACTCTGAGCCATGCTGTGAATGGCCCTAAGCGGTCGAGCTGTGCTGGCATTGCGTTTTTCGCCCTGTACAAAACAGCGAGGTTGTTAATGACGGTCACAAACCACAGTAAGAGCTTGTCACTTAAAGCTCTTTCAGATCACTGCGGCTGTTTTTGTTCGTACTATTCCCTTCTGCAGTATTTAAAACTGCTCTAGTCTGCTTGATTAGACTTTTTTTTTTTTTTTTTTTTTGAGGAATAGCACCGCTAATGAAGCTCCGCCAACTTCCCATAACTTCTTCACCATAAAAAGCGGTGTGTGTTTACGCTTCCAGTGGGAAGCTTTTAATGTGAAGCAGCAACAGCAAGAAAGGTTTGCTTTGCCTCAACAGTGACATAACAGAGCTCGGCTAAAAGGATCAGTAAACGGTAAAATAAGGCTAATATCTGAAAGTACAAGCAGCAACACTTTGTGTTGAAAAGTGGTCGGGACATAAAGGCTCAGATGATAAAAGTGTGTCACGAGATTTTGAAGAACAATGCTGAAACATATGAGTTGAGTTTGAGCATTGAACACTTAATTTCCTGCATTCTGGAGACATTTTCTGCTCCAATTCAAGGTGGAATTTATATAAAGAGAAATTGAGCTGGTAGGTGACAGTTTGTAAATATAAAAATATAATAGAATATAATGCAGTAATCAGCAGCTTGTTTTTTTTTTCTTTAGCTTAAGTAACTTTTTTATTTAAATTGCATTGCAGGTTTTCTTATTGTGCAAATATACCTTTTCTCAAAGCATTTTAATTTAACATTTCTTGGTGCAAGCTACTTTTCAGAACATTTTGAACAAATGTCCCCAGCGTCCCAAGTGTAAATGACACCTAGGGCGTGGAGAAGGTGTGAGGTCAGCCCTGCTACCATCACAGAGGTCAAATTAATTGAAACCATTATTATTACTTTTTTAATAGAACTCTTTGTCATCAAACAGGAAGTTAATTCAACTCCTCTGTTTATTTAGAGTGTGTGCTTACAGTTTTGTTTCCATGTTACCATTTCTCAGCGCAAACAGGAAATGGTATGTGTGTTTGTCCATTATGGCGTAGACGCATGTCGTCTCCATGTACATATATTATTCAGAGTGTGTTTCTGCATTGTTGTGTGTGCACGTGCAGCCTTTTCAGCGGTGAAGGAAGGCCGACGTGTTGGTGGCAAATTGGCCTCATTAATCTCCCGCTTAATTGATTGTGAGAAGTTTGAGGATGACATTTTAAGAAAGCGTGGCGGACGGGGTGCGGCGTGATTGATTTGGCTAAACCGCAGTGCTAATGAATGCCAGCCAGTCACTTAGGTGGTAGAGACCAGACACTAATTTCAGAGAGATTAGGCCAGAGAGGTTGATAACGCTTAATGAAGAGAGAGAGAGAGAGAGAGAGAGAGAGAGCATTAAACAGGATGTAAAGCGCCATGTGTGCTCTCCTGTCAGGTCTGGGTTCCTCTATGTGTGTGTGTTACTGAGAGTAAATGAGTGACACTTGTGTTTGTATAAACTTTGTTATTCATCAGTAGAGATCCAAGTAGAAAATACGTGGAAGCAGTGTCTCTGAAGCGATAAGAAGTTTGATTTTGCTGAACAGAAGTTTTTTAGTTTCTGAGTTGACTTTCTATAACGTTTCATTAAATCCAAGCCGCTAATCTAATCTGGATCCTATTTAGGTATAACTGAAATGATTTGATATTCATAGGATAATTCCAGTTTATTACAGCTTGGGTTATGTTGTCGTAGGATATGCTATGTTAGAATAGCTACTAATATGCTAACAGGTCTTAGCATGGCACATGAAAAAATGAAGGATGTAAGATAACTGTAAGCATGTTAACATGATTGTTAACTAGCTGTAAAATCAGTGATTTAGTCATTTAGATTCAACCTTTTTTAACTACACCGTGGCACAATAATGCTAACCTTACCATAACCCATTATAAACTGATTCTTCATTTAACTTCATGGTTGTGCCTTTTTTGTACTGATCACTTACCGCTGGCCCAGACCTGGTGCGACCACATCCCCGACCAAACTCTTTGGGCCTGATTTACTAAAGGTTTGCATGAGAAAAAAGGTGTACAAACTTGATGTCACCAGCAAATTAACACGTAAGCTGATCTACTAACGGTGTGCATGACGTCTTTCAAAAGTGCAAGATAACGCCTGTTGTTCATTTACTACTTTTGCCTTAATGCAGTCTGGGGCAAAGTAACGGGAGGGTAACATGCAAATACATGTGTTTACTACACGCAGTGTGACCTAACAAGCCTAAAAGCAATTTCATGTGAGTGCAACAGCTTCTGTATTTAATAGGTTTGAAAGGAAGGTGCAAACCGCCAAGTGTTGCAGAGACGGCTGCTGATTTTGTTGCCTGAAGGAGACACAGCCGTAATGAAAGAAAACGTAGAGAAATTAACAATATTAGATAATTTTTCTATATCCAATATATAGAAATACAAATATTTTATTTTATTCGATGAACTATATGAATAGAATATTTTTTGTATCTTCCTTTAGCTTTGGCGATACTGTTGTTTTAACATTCATGCCAATAAAGCAAATTTCATTTCGACCTGACTTCTGTTCTACGTGAGATGGAGGAGTTTAGAAAGTTGCTTGGCGCTGCGGAAAGAGCCCCCAGCTGCAGTAGTGCACGGATCACGCGTAAAATCCCTCCAGCCAGAGAGAACGATCACTAACTGTTCGGGGCGTAATAGCGACAACCCTTTGTAGGGATCAGAGAGGGAATGGGGGCGTTGGGGCGTACAGGGACAGCGACAGGAGATCTTGGAGCGAGCGGGCACGGTGCGCACGGTCGGTGATCGTTCCCTCTGGCTGGATGAAGCGCGATCTGCTGGCATTTCCTCGCGTCATTCCAGCGTACTGTAGCTGTTTCTGCTGGAGTTTCCCAAAGCAGTTTTTCAGGTGTGCTGTCCCAAGTACTTAGTGGGCCGGTACAGACAATTTCCACATACTCGGGACGCACTGAACGAAACAAACCAAGGTTTTTACGCTGCGGCGGCTTTCCCTCCCCGACTCTCCATGGCGGAAACACGCAAAGCCCTCATTTAAATACTCCCTCCATTGTGTTTGCTCCTGTTGTCATCTACGAATTAATTCTTAGTAAGTCACCTGTAACGGGTACTAAAATTACACGTGCAATATTTTGCAATTTAGCACTCTTTATTCAGGACGTTAGTAAATCGGGCCCTTTGAGTTCTACATATGTTATACTATAGCCTCATGTTTCCACAGGTGAAGAAATCCAAAGTTTGACTGGTAGTTTTTGATCTTTTTTTACATGTATTAACTAGGGCTGGGGCAATTCATCGACGTAACACGTGGTCTGTTAAAAGTATTTCTTCATCGCCTTCATATTAAAAGTAATTTCTGCCCTGCGTTACACCGTGTGTCATCTAACGTTCGGCCATTTCATATTTTCTGTTTATTTAACGGCCACGAATGAGCGAGAAAACAGCATTACAGACAATCTGTGACTGTCTGCACAGTGTGTGAATGGTTTCAGTTGGCTCCTTTGCCCACACTGATGCACAAATACATTTGACTATCACACTGCATTACTCAGTATTGACATAAATGTCAGAAACATTTAAAGTTTTAAGTAAAGTAGCCGATATTGTTATCACAACACATCAGTGACGTGGAAATTGGATTCATTTTAAGATGCTACTCTTGTCATTATTCTAATATGCTTCATCAGGATGATTAAATAAAATATCGATTTATTGATTAGACATGTTTTTGATATTTATTTTGGATACATCGAGTAACAGGCAACTTTTTTTGTCTTCGGAATACACAAAATTAGTCGTTAGATTAATGGACTAATCGAAAAAATAATTATGCACAGCCTTCCCGCAGCTGCAGGAAGATATTGACCTGAAGTCATAACTCTAGGATCAATAGGTTTCCAACTGCGTTAAGCAGTGTGAAGGTCTGCACAGGAGAAATAAAGGCCCAAGCGCTAACAAATCAGTGGACTGCTCCTGTAAGTTGAGCAGGTCAGGAAGTAGAAGGAAGTTTAGTTGTTGCTGATGAAGTGAAAGTGTTTTTGGACTTTAAAGAGTAGATTGATGTTTGGTGTTTTTAAAGACACCATGTGGTGTTTGAAGATGAAGAGGCGGCGGACAGACGGACACTAATTAAACAGAGGGGTTGGGAGTGGTGGGGGGGCAGTTTAATAAAGTACACTGTGGGCATGTGTGAGTCCAAAAAGTGTGAACAATTAGAGAGTGTGATTGATGAGAAGAAAGGAACTGTGTGTGTTTACGCTTAGCCAAAGTCAGAAAGTGAAGCGTAGAGAAGAGACAAAGAGGAAGAAAAGTGTGTGTGATTTTCTTTGTGTGTTTAAAACAGCCTGGCAGAGCACCTGGCATGATGAATGTCTGGGGGGAGGCCTGCCACACCTGCTAAAACAAACACACACAGCCTGTTTGGTTGTTTTTGTCTGTCTTTCTGTGTGAGAATCAAACACACAGAGCGCTAAGGACGACCTGTCGATCTGCTGCAAGAGACGGGGACAAGGAGACTGGGAAGCAAGGAAAGGAGAAGAGACAGAAGGCACATGGGTGCCAGCAAGACATGGACAGAAAGAGGAAGACAAACAGGCAGAGGGAGGGAAATGGATGGCAAAACAGGGAGACAAAAGGACAACATGAGAGGAAGAGAGGGACAAGAGACGAGTAGAGCAGGAGACAGCTGAGGACGTTATAGAAAGTAGGACAGTTTGGTAAGTGAGGACACATTTGTTTGAAAGTAAAGGTGGTTTTAGGAAGTGAGGACTAAAGGTGTAACGGTACACAAAAATCCCGGTTCGGTATGTACCTCGGTTTTGAAGTCACGGTTCGGTTTATTTACGGTGCAATGAGGGGGATGGGGGGGCGTGCAAACATTAAATTGCTGCTATTTTATTATGAACTTTTGTAAGCATCCAAATTACTTTACAATTTTTTAAACAAACTTCCAAATTACGCATGATAAATAAATTATATAAAGTAAAAAAGAACAAGTTCTCCACTAAATAAAATATTCTCAACAATAAAAAAATATTATAAAAAATATAATAATATGGATTACAGTGATTATCAATCCCAGCTTGAAGGCCTGCTCAGATTAAAAAAAAAACAAAAAAAAAAAAACACCAGACTTTTTCTACAGTCTGTTTAAACGCTGAAAGGCGTTTACACTGTGCTCGTTTGTGTTTTTCTCCCTTGTTGCAGTGACGTTCTCATTAGTGAGTTAGCAACGTTAGAAACTTACCCAATCTCTACTGAGAAATGTCGGCCGACTGCTTTCGTGATTATTGACTTGTCCGTTGTTGTATTTCACTGGAAATTGAAGTGTTCCCAAACAGAAGACCTTAACAATAAGGGAGGGTCTTAAAGCTCTGGCTTCTCTGCACTAGCCGTGATGCTTAAGTCACTAGTTAGCGAGGCGCTGGGCTAAAGCGGTTGCTTGCTCCTAAATGAAAAACTTTAGGTAACAGAGTTTAACAAACTCTTTATTATATTCACATTTATACTACGTGTTTGCTCTTTCTCCTTGTGTTCAACTACGGTGTGAAACCACTGGAGGACTGGAAGTGAAGACCCTTGTATCTGTGCACTCGACATCAGCCTTAATATTTTCTTAAAGCTTTTTAAAATATTGAAACAGATGTTTTGAAAATTTGACATTGAAAACAGCTTTTAAAACACTGATCACTCATCACAAAAAACTTTACTGTGATTGGTGCTTGTGTAGTTTTTGAACCAGAGACGGATTGACGATCCACCAGCAGCACCCTCACAACCCACACCTGATGTAAACAAACTGCTGTAACAGTGTGATTGGTCAGTTAACGAAAAGTGAAATTGATAAGCTCATCTATTTTATGAAAAGTTGAACGTGTTTCAACAAAAAGCACCTGATATACGTGAGTAGGCAGCTCGCCAAACCCCACAACCTCCTTGTCTTCTCCCCGCGGTCTTCTGTCTCACCGCTCCAGCTGCTGACACGTCATCTCTCTCTTTTAATGCTCCCGGTGCTCCGGTGACCAGCTGGCTTTTTTTCCTGCCAGAGTTTCGACAGCGCTCATTTGACTGACATCAGCTTTGTGTCGCGCCCTGCCCGCTACTCAGGGCTTTGAATGTTATGCGGCGCGGTTGGAGGGGATTACGGTAGGTTGTAGTTAAATCGTAAATCATTTTTCCGGTTCGCACATATCGATTTTTAGTAGCATATGCGAGCAAAATGGTCGCACTGTGGAGTCCTGCCACTTAATATGTCCGTGTGGAAACTCTGAATTTACGTATGTTCCACACACAAAACACGCCTAATACATGACGCATCTGAAAGTCCTGTACCGAAACAGTCCGGTACGAATACATGTACTGTAGTAAAGACGTTTGATGTATAAGGGTTGTCTGTGGGGAAATGTT
The DNA here is from genome assembly GCF_014851395.1 of Micropterus salmoides. Classification (NCBI taxonomy): domain Eukaryota; kingdom Metazoa; phylum Chordata; class Actinopteri; order Centrarchiformes; family Centrarchidae; genus Micropterus; species Micropterus salmoides. The sequence goes on from NW_024041039.1 coordinate 4,543,498, forward strand.
TTTTGGGCTGCAGGGCATTTATTCACTGCAATGAAACGAGTGGCCACCGGCACGAATTGGCAGCATTGAAGTGTGTTTGTGTGTGTGTGTCACAGTCAGAGTGATGGCAACTGACGTGCCCCGCCCTGCTTTAATAGATGGTTTATGGTAAGTATCCACTGCTGCTCGGATGCTCTCATCCGTAACACACACACACAACAGCAACATCATCACTCACTGACATGACACCACACACACACGTCTTTGACCACCGTAAACATTCGAACAGAGGCGAGATATTTTGATTAGGTTTCATGTTTAAAATCATATCTTGTAAAATCATATTTGTGAAATTGCAGATGAAAATTCGCCTTTTTGTCAAACTCCACCACATTTACAGTTTTCTGTTGGTCAGCTTTGTCAATTCAGTTCAGCTTTATTGTTGTGAATGTCAAACAACAATATTGCCAAAGTTTAAAATATAATACAAAAGAACAATTCATTTCTTACAGCTTATAAAAAAAAAAGTTAACAGTAAAAGTGCGTGTTTGTGTTTTATGAATTCAATACTGAAGGTTCATCAAATAATTAAAATAAAACAAATTAAACAGTATAAGTGTGTGTGTTAAAAAATATTAAAAATAAAATAAATACATGTTAAAAAAATATAAATAAAATAAAATATAAAATATTTAAGTAAATACAACTCTGTGTGCGTGTTAAAAAAATTAAACAAAAATATAAATAAATTAATAGATAAAACAGTGTGTTTAAAAAAATATAAATAAATAGAACAGGAATTGTGTGTGAAATGTAAGAGAGAGAGACTTAATTGTCTCTTACATTTCCAAAAATACCCAAATTTATACATATACATAATACACAGCTAAAATGTACTATTAAAATAACTACAAATAGAGGCTAAATATGATGTTCTGGTGGTTCAGTGGGTTGACATCCATAAGGAAGCAATTAGACTTAGAATTAATTAGATTCCAGTCTCTAGACCTTTCTGCATATTATCCACTTTCCCTCAATCCTGTGTCTTGTCTTGATGTAGACCCTAAATATACCTCATAAATTGAGAAAATATTTGCATAAACAAAAAGACCAAAAAGAGCCAGTTGTGTGCCAGTAAAGAGACTCAACCTGGACCTCCTCAGTCCCATTTTACAGGATACATGATTAATAAAAACATCTGATTTAGAATAAAGATCGAGTACAAATTACACTTTTTAATGTGAAGTGAACAACAGCGGTCCTGTTTGAAATGAATGAAGTGTTTGAGTCCTTCACCTGCAGCTGTTAACCAACCGCTTCACTCTGTAAAACAGATGTGAGGTGCCGCGTGTTGTCACAGCATTGAGGGGAAATTAAAGACGACAGCAACGGCGGACTGACGCGACACCGCTTCCTGTCAGCCCGTCAATCAAGCTGTCAACCAATGAGTGTCACCGTAGGTAAAAATTAGACGTGGAGACGTGAAAGGACGGAGGGGTGACAGGACAGATCTGATGCTCCCGGTGGATTATGGGAATATTAAGGTGGAGGTTTATAAACAGGAAGTGGTGAAATAAGTCTGTGTGGATCTGACGGACAGACGGGTACGCAGATAACTAAGTTTCTAGCAGGGACTGTTTAAAGATGTAATCTTGCAGATGCATTCAAGGAACAGTCTGTGTTTTCTTGCTCTGTTTTGTCTAAAAATCTTCATTTATTTTATCAATCTTAAAGTAAAAGAGCATAAAATAATAATGAGTACGGAGTGGCTCAGAAATCTGATCCAAAAAAAAAGCCACGCGTATACGGCAACAAAAAGCATAAGAAACCGGAGGAGGTTTGTGCCGCATTTTATCCAAATGTTGAAAAGGTGTAAATGCATTCGTCTCTCCAAGATGGAAGCTGTTCTAGGGTTTATTTGTTCTGTGATGAGTTCGACCGCTCAATGAAATGTGTGGGTGAGCAACCCTTTCTCATCCCAGGTCGTCAAATACCGACGCTGCGTGGTCACGATCCTCAGTCTCTTACGCAGATGCACGAGGTAGCCTACCCTTTAAAGCAGCGGTCGGCAATATGGGGCCAGAACCGGCCCTCCAGCAATAAAATCTTGCCTGTGGCCAGACTGCTATCATGGCAAAAAAAAAAAAAAGATAAATAAATTGATAGCGGCTGGTGCTGAAACAGATCTCAGTCATGAAAGCTACAGTTACTTGCACAATCACTTCCTCTTAAGTCCAAAATAAAAGCATTTTTTGCAACAATGCTTTATGAAGCAGTCAGTAAAGGTGTGATTGGATTTCCTTAAGGGAAATGAAAATAAGCGTCCATAGGTTTGTGAATACGGATCAAGCGTCGGGACACACACACACTGCAGCACATGTTTTATTGTGAGCATGTGCAAAAGTGTCCTTATAATCAATTTATTTAACAAGGGAGAAAAAAAAAATGTGCGCAGTATGTTGGACTCGATGAGCTAAACGTAAAAGTATACAAATTCAATCAATCTCATATGGATTTTATCCAGACATGAGACACTTTAACTCCTTGACGCCTGAATTTATTCACAATTATATAAGAAAATATGTTACTTTTGTTTTCATTTGCTTTCAAGCTGATGCTTAATTAAGAGGAGATTTGTCTATAGCACATAGAAAAGATTAAATTCGCACCGACAGGCATTAAACAAGAAACCGGTGCTTTCAAAAGGTTCCTAGGTACGTATCGAATATGCACAAACAGGCATTGGGGAAATATATATATACGCTATCTCGGCTGCAGTCTGAATAGAAGCGGTGTGATGTGAATTCGCGACAATCCACGTTGAGGGGTTAAAGTCTAAATGGGGCCTAAAACACTCAAGAAGTGCTCCACAATTCGCCCTCGACTGTATGAATTTGACCTGAGGGAGACAGAAAGAAAGTTAGATGAGCAGCATGTTTGCTGTAAAATTTACGGCAACTTTAAGAGCGAAAAATAACTTCTATTTTATTAAATATATTAAAGCGCATATGAACAAAGTTAAAGAAAATATCAAAATGATGAAAAAAGTCTGGTGAAAAAACAGCTTCATCTGCCTCTGATTATTTATTAGTTTCAAATTACTTCACACGCAGACACGCAGGCGTGTGTCAGACGCAGTATTTCAGATATTTCACTCACTTCTCTGTGTCTGAGCATTGAACTCCAGGCCTTGAGATGAATTTTTAAGACCTGCATATTCAAAAGCAAACACACACACACACACCGAGCAGTGGGTTTCAGGCGGGTTTCGCCAGCCTGCATGCACAGATGACTCCAGAGGCCTGGCGTGACCCGGCGGCGGCGAGACTAAAGGTCACGGCGGTGAGCGTCAAGCCTCGCATCCTGATTACCCACAACCCCCCTCTCTGACTTCCTGTGAGGTCCGGCAGGTTCATTAGCTGTGGGAATAACTGCAGAGAGACGGCGCAGAGAGGGGGGGAGGGAAGGAGCGAAGAGGTCTGAACCAATAAACGAAGCGTCCAGAGAGCAAAAGAAGAAAAAAAACGAGGGTGAAGGGAAGGAAAAAGGAGAATAAAGACGAGTGCAGGGTCTTATTAGTTATGCAGTCAATAGGCCGAGGCTTGTCTGCATCTCTAATTGTTTGATTTTATAGACGGGACGGGCTCTTTAAACAAACACGCTCTTATGCTAATGGCGGCGCGACGGTGCCCTCCTGACAGCATCTGTTGGGAGGGTGGACTGCAGGATTATGGGAGTTTTTTTGATGGTGTGTGTGTGTGTGTGGGGGGGGGGGGTGGTGTCTGAAGCTGAATATCATTTGGATAATTAAAAATGACAGAGGAAACGGTCCACACACACACACACTCAGAGCCAGCCACTTTGTCTTGACAGGTGGAGGGGGAGGAGGGAGAGAGGGGAGACAGGGGAGGTTAGTCCTGATTGCTGTCAATCAAGCGGTCCGGTGGGAGGATTGTGGAAGCAGGCAGATCGCCTTGAACTTTGACCCCCTTCCTGGCCAATGTGATGCTGATGTGAGAGAGAGAGAGCGGGAGTTAACAACCTTGAGAGACTGACTGAATTTCAACAGGCTCGGGCCAGAGAGAGAGAGAGAGAGAGAGAGAGAGAGAGAGGGAGGGAGACTAAGGGATGCAAGAACAAAGAATAAATGAGAGAGAGGAAATGAAAGGATGGAGGATGAAAGAGGTTTGAGAGACCAAAGAAAGTATGTGTCTATATTAAAATGTTATATACTTAGATTAAGTTATAACCAGATGTGACATAATGTTGATAATTATCTAACTCCAAAAAAAGGCAAGAAACTTGTTATGTAAGTCATGTGAACAGTCCAATAACATCACAGTCCTGTTAACATATTTTTGTCAATTTTAAAGCTGCACTGATAAATAATTTCATATTAACAATGGATCAAATCAATATGTGTAATGTAAAAGCGACCAGTTTATCTACCCAACTCTGCAGTGCCCCTCAGCTCTGTGGAGCTTTTTAGGCTCTTGCAGGTTGGTGTTTTTAGCAAACCGACCCAGACACTGTTAGAGACTAGCGGGTGTGAAAGTGAAATGTCCAGCAGCTTCAGAGCCACATATTTCACATCCACATCAGAGCTAAAGGAGAGGTGAGTACTTACATTCATCAGGTGAACTCAAAAACAACTCAAATGGGATGATTACATTGCTCTGCTGATTATTTTGCAGCCTCTAAGTGGCCAAAAACCCATTAATGCAGCTTCTGCCCTCCTACCTTTTGTGTTAAATGCCATTATAGCTAACCACACAATAGACTTAGGCTGTTTTCATTAAGCTGTATTTATGTTCAACAGATTATAAACCGTGATCAAATTACTGGATAATACTGGATTAGTCGCTTAACAACAGTAGCAGGAAAACATGTGTAAGTGAGTCTTTATTTAAACTAAGTGATCACAGAGAGCAGCAGGGGACAGAGCAGATGTTTAAGCAGCTGAGACTCGCCTTCGCAAGTCCGCAAGGGGCCACGCCGGCCGTCCACCTGCAGCCCAGAATCCACATAAAGCCTGACAAACCAGGGGTGGATGAAGAAATCAGATCCTTTTTTCACTGTAAAAACACTTACAATTAGAAGTATTGCATTGAAAATCTTATTTAAGTAAAAGTTTGTTTGTATAATCAGGAAATTTACTTAAATTGTTAAAAGTAAAACTAGTCGATGCAGAATGAAAAATATTTTGTACTCGCACGTTAATATAAAAGCAAGATTTTACTGCTGGAATCAGACTGCAATTTTTTTCATTATAGATTAATGTGCTGATAATTTTCTCCATTAATTGATTTTATCATTTAAAATTCAAAGTGACACCTGCACAATGCTTGTATTGTCTAAATCTGCCTCAAGTTCTCTGAAAGCTGGCACGGTGACTCATTAATGAGCATCGTCAGTTAAATTGGTTGGATTTGAAGGTTTGCTGAAAAGTTTTTAAACGGCGCACTTTCCTTTGTTTTTTTATCCAGCTGTTTATTGTAACGTTGTTTTCAGGTCTTGAGTGCATATGTGGTTTAAATTGACTTAAACGGTTATGAAAATAGTTGCCAATTAAATTTCTGTCAATCAACGAATGTACTAGCTGTATTTGTACAAACTGTTGGGTTGTTTAATTTATAAGAAAACATGTTTTTTTTATCTTTTCATATGTTTTGTGTGTAAAAATCTAGTAACTGAAACTGTCAGATAAATGTAATGAAGTATTAGATGTAGTGGAGTAGAAGTAGAAAGTGGCATGAAAGGACCTCTAATTTGGACTTGAGTAAATGTACCTTACTGTCCACCACATGTGGAAAAACACATGCAAACACACACGAGTGTTGTGTATAAACAGACACACATGAGGCTTCCATGGGTTTTGGCGTGGACGGGTAAACGTACGAAAATGACACGACGACCCCGATGCACGCGTCGTTTTCACAAGTTAGCGTTTTCAGATTTAGTCAGCTCAGCGTGGACACACTTCACTGAAAGGGGAGAGAGCAGTTGTGAGACGTAGAAAACAGATCAATAGTGACTGGATACTTGTTTGGTGTGCGTGAAATAGAGAGAGAGACCGAGCGAGTGAGATCAAAGGAAACGGAGGATCACTAGAAAGTGACAATTGAACAGTGGCATCAATGAAAAGACGATCAGATTATATCTCCGTCCTTCTGTTGCTTTATTCTGTGTGTGTGTGTGCTTATTTCTGACGGCGTGTGTGCACACTGCTGTGTGTAATTGCATATTTATTGATGTGTTTCCACATTTTTGTGCGTCTTACTTTGTGTTTTTCTCAGTTTGTGTACATACAGTGTGTGTGTGTGTGTGTTAGTAACTCTGAGCTGAACAGGGAGGGTTGAGGCGTAAAACCTTCCCTCCTCTCTAGACGCGGGATAGAGCGAATCCTTACGCCCCGCCAAATTAATCTGCTCACACACACACACACAGTGAAAGCGGATTCTGTAGAATAATTTCATTATAAGGTTGTGAGCATGTGGATTAATGGTTTTACTGTCACGGAGAAGACGGGGGGGATTTTCACTTTTCTTCTCTCTTCAGGATGCTTTTATGTTGTCGTTTCCTCTCCACTTCTTTCCTCCTCTCCCTCCTCTCTTCGTTTTTTTGTGTTCTTCAGTGTCTGAGCCTTCTCTCCTTCGTGGTGGAAATAAACAAAATAACAGAAACACCTCTTGTGTAGCTGTGTGTTTGGTTCAGCGTTATGTTTTCAGAGCAGCCCTCCCTCACCAGAAAAACGCCCGTATAGGTTGATTATGAAGCAGCTTATTACGACCCATGTTTACGTTTCGAATTTGGGCGGAACCTCTTGTGGCAGAAGAAGTCAGGTGAAGTTAGTAGAAAGAGCAACAAAGTCGATGTAAGGAGGTGGTGGGTTGAAGTAAACTGAGGTTCGAGTCGACTTGTAGGGATCCACAGATATGTTTTTTTCCGGGGCTGATAACGATTATTAATAACCAATTAGACCGATGACCGATATGTGGAACAGATCTACATTTGCTGTAAAAGATTAAAGTTAATTGTCACATTTAATCTTTATAAATAGTAAATTAAATGAATGAGAGATCCATCCCAGAGATGAACTATGAGTGATAAATTATCATAAAGTTTGTCTTTACCTGCTGCCATTTATATTGTATTTATTTTATATTGTTAGGATTTTATTGATACATTTATTGTTTCTGTTTTTTATCTGTCCTCTTATTGGTTTTTCATTACTAAATAATTGCCCTTTAAAAATGTTATTAAAAAAATAAATTCAGAACAGTAATCAGATTTAATATTTTATTATAACTGTTTTCAGAGCAGCAACAAAATTAAAGTTTACATCAGCAAAGACACAATTTAAAATCGATATCTCACTGGAAACAATTGGATCATGTTAAACAGTCTATATTACTGAGTAAAGTTAAGACAGCAGCCCTTCCTCCTCCTCCTCCTCCTCCTCCCTCTGCTGCTGCTGTAAAGAGGAGCTGGTTTCTCTCAACAAGCAGCTGAGTTTACAAGGATTTGCTAAATTTTGTGATACACAGCATCTCAGTTAAAGAGGCGACAGACAGAGAGGTTTTGTTCACAAGTAGCTATTAGCCGAGCTAGCACACGTGCTTGTGTAAAACCAAAACACAGCTGCGGTGGATGAGACAGAGCAGATTAAATATCGCTTGGTTGTACGTTCCTGCTTGTTGTACTGATGCAGTAACAGCCTTTTACTAGTACTGCTGGCTTTGCTGCTCTTACTTACAGTAACAGCTGGAGTTATGGTGAACCTGTGTAAGCTAGCTTCATATTCACAAATCAAAACCCTTTACCTGACTTATATTATAGGCTTTATCCAACATGTACATTTTACAAATTGTACGCTAACAAAATTTTAATGAAGGGCAAAGACTGGTGGATCGGTGCATACACAATACTTTGGGGAAGATATATGAAAATGTTTTGAGACTTTTTTTTTTTTTTCTGTTTTTCTGAAAATATATTGAAGAGTACTCGCGTGTTTGGTGACCTTTTTAGTACGTCAGTGATGTACAAATGGAGTCGAGGACACAGTGACATCACAGACTTTAAGTCAGAGAGGGCAGCAAAACACTGTTTTTCAGCCTGATGTCAAGTTATTGAACACTTCATGATCTCGTAAATTGGCCGTCACGAAGTCTAGGTAGACAATTTCATTTGTATATTTTTGTTTACAGTGTCATGCTCGGTGCGTTTTCATCTCCGTTCCACCAGGCGGCTCTCTAAACCATGTTAAAAAGAAATGTAACTGCCACATGTGAGCTGGATTTAGTCACTTACTTTTATATGTGATGTTTGTTTCACTCCACTGTGTTTTTATTTCCGTTGAAATTGTAACTGGAGTGCCGTCTAGGCCAGGTCTCCCTCGGACAGGAGATTTCATTCTTACGGGAAATCCTCAAGGGTTAAATAGCGGTTAAATAAACTAGAAAATAAATAAAGAACTGGCTGAAAAAAATATAGTCAGAAGTGATTTAATTGATGACAATACGTAAAATGCTGATTTAAATGGAGAAAATCTGTCAAAGGAAAGAAATAATAATAATAATAATAATCGCACCGTCAACTGAGTTGTTTGTTCCATGTCACATGGGCTCATTTAGTTTCCTTTGGGTTTGTCACGTCATCCCGCTCTTTCTCATGTGTTTCCGTATCGATTGATTTTTTTGGCATCTTTTTGTTGTGATTGCTTTTGTGTTGCGTTGTCATGTCATGTTAAGTCGTGTTGTGTGGCAGCTTCATGCGTCTCATAAAACCCAAACCCCACGGAGAGCGCAGGTTGGACGCAGACAGGATGTGAAACACATGTGCCGTGTTCACATTAACAACTCTGCAGAGGTGTGTGTGTGTGTGTGTGTGTGTGTGTTACAGTGTCATGAACACATTTATTAGTGTGTGTGTGTTAGAGAGAGAGATGGCTGGCATGTCTCAGTCACCTGGCTCTGTCACCCTCCATAATCACTACAATCCAACAGAGAAATCTGCTCTAATCAAACGGGAAACGCCTCCATGATTTTCTCTCTCCTCATTCATTCCTGATGTTGCGCTCTCTCATCCTTTCTTCCCCTCTCTCCTCCTGTATTCTCTCTTCCCATGTTTCTCTCATTTTGTCTCTCTTTAATTTTCACAGTATGTGTGTGTTTCTCTCCCTCTCTCAGTCAGGGAGGCAGCAGTAGCAGCTGGCGAGGGCAGTCCCCAGAGGGATTGTGGGTAGGGAGGGGAAGGTTATGGCTTCACTCCCATCACCGATCTGTTGCCTGTGAGTGTGTGTGTGAGATACAGTTCTGGTTCCAGTCGAGTGTAATTGGAGCGTGTGTCTTTTCCTACAGAGTGACCTGGTTCGGTTTTGGTTTGTGGTTTTGTTTTAGACTAGATTAGTCTGGTCCGTTTCCTCTGGTTTGATTCTGGTCTGGCTTTGTTTAGTTTGTGGTTTGTGTTGTTTCTTTGTTTTTTTTGGTATTGGTGGTGATGGCGCAATGGATCAGACACATGCCTTTGGTGTGAGAGACTCTCTTTGCGTTAGAGTCAATGGAGCGCAGCCATGAAAGTGTCGGACCTCAGTTAGAGCGAGTCCTATACTCAGCTGTGATTGGGCAGCTGAGTATTCGGGGTGTGGCTTAGCGAAGGGTGATAAAATAAGGCATCGCCAAAATGAAGGAAAAACATGTACAGTATACACTTCACTAGAATGAACAACTGAAATATGATTGGTTATCATTGTCCAGTCAACAAGTTCTTGTGAGTATGTGACGTGTGGATTTTAACTGAAAACCAACCAAATAAAAACAAAAAATGTAATCACACTTCATGCTTTTATTTTAAACATGACCAGACCGCCATCTTACTGCCTTTCCCAGAGCGGTGTGCGAGTGTTTCTTTGCATAAAATCATGGGTACCTCATGCACCAGATCTTGATCAAACAGAGCTTCCACATGCTTCTTGCAGTGTTTGTTTTGCCCTTCGTGGAGCACCAGACGGGTGGGGTTTACTGCAGCGGGGGTGGGGGCTGGGGGGCGTTTGCTTTCCTGCTGTTGGACTCTCCACAGGCTCACAAACACCTCGCGTACTCTGGCCGCTGGATGCCCGCTGTAAACCGAGTCTCTTTAAATTTTTACCGTGAGAGTTAGTGGTGTGTCAAACATAACCTCTCGCTCTGCTGCCGCCGCCACTACTGCTGGAGGCGTTTGTTTTCCACTCCAGTACGTGCCTCAGCACTAAATCAGCTGGTTAGAGAGGGGAGCTCGAGGAGTGAAGCAGCTTCCATGCAGCTATTGTACCTGTGTGTGTCTCTTATTTTGATGTTACACTCGCAGGTGTACCTGTGATTTTGTGCGTGTATGTGCATTTGAACATTTCTGTGTACATGATTTTACATTCGTATGCCTGTGTGCATCAAACTGTGTTTTTAGAAGAAGAAAAGCACCAAAACAAATAAAAAATAATATCAGAAGCAGCAGGAGGAAACTGAAATCAAACAAGAGAGGAGGATTTATTTGATTGGAGGGGAGTTGCTTGTCCGAAAGAAAGAAAGAAAGAAGAAACCTAAGGGTGAACAAGAGGGAAAGAATCATCTTAATGAGATTTAGAATAAAAAGGAAATCATTTTCAATCTGGGAGCACTTTATCTGCTGCAAAATATACAGAGAAATCATTAACGGGGAGGAAACAGATTGCTGCTGTTTTCGCTGCTGGTTTATGGATTCATAACTTGAACTCGGAGGGAAACGCGCTGAACGCCAATACAAGTTAATTTCTTCAACTGGAAATTAGATCTGGATGAAAGAAACAGAGAGAAAGTGAGACATAGTTTTAGCTGCCTAAACGTGCCTTGGAGGAAGTTAATTTCTCACTGGTCAGTTGGAACATCTTTAAGCAAAAGCTAATCTCTAGATTCATGATGGAGCGTTACTGTGCAATGTCAGCGGTGACGAGGGTGACAAGGCGGGGCTAATTCAGTTTTCTTTCGGATCGGTTCACATGGATACCAGTCTAGTGTGTGTGTGTGTGTGTGTGTGTGTGTCAGGACGTGGTTAGCCTAGCTTAGCATAAAGACCAGAAGCAGAAGGAAATGGTTAGCCAGTGTTTCGGTGCGGTGTCTCTGGCTGTGGCGGCTACATTTAATCTTGCAGCCATAGAGTATTTGTAACCACATGTTTGAAGGCTGATCTAGTGGATTTTTCTCAGTTGAAGGGTTGTAATGATCATTTTTGAGAGACAAGTACAGCATTGAGTCTTGGTCACGCTATAAAATGGCACAAACACGTCTTTTCTGAAATCAGTGGTGCTACAAGCTTGATGTCGTAGTGAGTACTCACGGGGCTGTTTGGTGAACTTGTCGAGTTCACCGCTAACACGCTAGCTGGCTGTGACCATACAAATGCTAGTCCATCACAATAGTAGTAATAATAGTTTTCCTAGCTCGGCCACTAACGGGACAGTGAGTTGTTTATTCAAGAGTTGTGTTTGCTTTTCGCCACGGACTTGTGGCTCATAACGGTCTTCATACCGTGCCTCACGTCAGTTTATACCTCGGGCGGAGAAGGTTATATAAAATTTGATTGTGCAACAGTGATAATATGAAAGCTTTTCCTGTTTTGGACCAAAAACTCAGTGCTGTCAAGACGTTTTTGCTGTCGGTCGACCGCACAAATTTGCACATCAAAGTTCACCAAATGTGTGACCATGACGGGTGAGAATGTTACAGATACTGAGGTTTACGGTGTCCTTAGTACAGAGCTGCAGTATTTGCACAGTGGAAACCTGAAAGTTACAGAAATTATGATGCCCGCTGCCAGCTGAGGCAATTTCGTGTGTGCGTTTGACTTTATGTGTGTCTGTGTGTGGAGTCCATTGACCTTCCTTCATCTCCCTGTGAGCAGGACAAATATTTAAAATAGATGTCATGTCCTGGAACGCCTCCAGTGTAACAGCCTCCGTGTGTGTGTGTGTTTCAGTGGCTGATTCCTTCGCCTCCTATTGCTGAAGCTCGTGCTTTGTTTTATTTTTTCCTCCCATCACTCTCCATTGTTGTTTCTCTCTCTCTTTTCCTACAACCTCCCCACTTCATTTCCTTCACTCCTCTCTCTCTCGCTGCCTCTCTCTCTCTCTCTCTCCCCTCTCTCTCTGTCCGACAGCCACTAATAATAACGCATGAAGGCAGTCGCACCAAATGAAGACAAATGCCGTCCACTGCTTTGGAATCATAATCTCTCTCTCTCTGCCTCTCTCCGTGCTGTCTCGCCCTCGCGCTTGTCCTCCACCCTCTGTTCTCTCGATCTTCATCTCCCTGTTCAGCTGCAGAGTGGGATGTTTCTATATAAACCTCAAAATCTGATCTTTTACTTTTTACTGTTATCATGAATTGAGAAGAAGCGTTCAGATGTGTCTGTGGGACAAAGTCTGAATCGGAACAAATCACCTTGAGGAAACATCAGAGACAGAGTGTCCTTCACACGGATATGTTGTTCATGTACTTCATGGCGTTCTATGTGTAGTACACCCCTACAAGTGTACTTTATATCTGCCGTCTAAATTATTTCTGGCTGGTAATGTCCCAATCATAACACTTATTAGAGCCTGATCCATTATTTTAGATTTACTAGATTTAGATGTCCTTTGATGGGTTTTTTATGAAATATTTGTGGAGAGGATGTCAGTGAGGATCAACTGTGGCAGGAATCCTTTTATACAAAGATTTGTACAGCCTCTCTTGTCCCCAAGATGAAAATACTTACTCAAAAACTGTGGTTTATTGAAAAAATGTAACAATTTCAACTAAAGGTCCATTAGCAGCTGTTCTTCAGCTGATGAGTCGCCCAGTTGTCAAGAAAATTTAGGTGATTTACATTATTTTTCAGCACTTTTAAGGACTTTTGTCCCTGTTGACTTACAAGTTGAGTTTCAAAGTTCATTCTTGACCTTAGAAACTGCAGGATCCATTTATGTTGATTGTTGGCATGCCATGTTTGGTGGCAGTCATTATGCACTGGGTTGTATATTTAAGGGCGTCGGTGACTGGAAATGGTAGGCGCATGAAAGGGGGGAGAGAATTGGGTATGTTCATCTCTTTGCACAACAGCTTGCCACTGCAATAAACAACAAAGTTGACTGTGAATAACAACTGGAAATCGTTTGTTTGCATAAGATTTCCTTCCTCCTTGTGTATAACTAGGAAAAAGAAAAGTTGAAAAATTGCCGTTACAGAAACCGTTAAAAACAATCCCGTCTTGAGGTCAGTTTTGTGGCCGGTCAGGAGCTTTTACTTTAGTAAATTTTTAATTTTTGCAAGGTCACGAATGAACTGTGACGCTCTCTTTGATTAAAGAAAGGACGAAGGTCATGGTTAAAGAAGCCGGTGTTGACTGTTAGTTTAAGAGAGGATTATCTAAAATATTTCTAAAACAACAGAAGAAATGGCCCTCACATGCAGAACAGATACATGGTGATATTTAAAGGGGTAACACTGTTCGACCAAAGAATTAGGATTAACAAACCACTTCATGAAACCGTGAAGTACTAATGATCATTTGCATGTATTTTGCGAATGATGAATCATGATTGCAGCGACTTCCAGCCGTTTCCTCCCAGTTAAACCAAAGCTCTCTCCGCATGTGCCGCCGTGATAAAAACCATTTCCACCACCACAGATTAACAAATACACGGCTGAATGGTAATGTTCGCACCATAACTGCGGGGATAATTGATTAAATGAGCATTGTAATTACATTTTCTCTCCCTAATATTGAAGATGTTATCAGTGTATCTTTTATCATTAAGTTAATCAGGAACTAAGACGACATTAAAGAGAATGAGCGAGCATGTGATATTAGTCAGAGGGAGATACAGTGTGTGTGTGTGAATGTTTTATTTAATCTTTATTGTTCTGGGGCCCTTAAGCAAAATTTGTGTTTTTCTTTTGACAAATAGTGTTTGTAAGTTTGTAGTACAGTCGTTGCATGTGTGTATGTCCATGCATGCAGTGATAATGAGTAGATATGGTGTGTGTGTGTGTGTGTGTGTGTGTGTGTAGTATCCATTGACAGGAGTCCCCCCTACTGGTCTAAAATAGACATAACAATAAACCTACAGCTATAGCTGCCTGAGTAAGTTATTGTTTTGTAGGGTACAGTACTGTGCTGATAGTATAGTTGTGGCCTAATAATACGTCTATGTAGGCTACTGTAGCGTAGTACTACAGTATTGTAAAGTAGCCAGGAGCAGTCCTGGTTAAGAAGTGGGTAGACCTGCTGTTTCTAGAAGTATTTTCCCAGTTTAAATTCCCAGTTGAAAGTTTAATTTGAACACAAACTTCAGTCCAGCAGCCAGTTTGTCTGAGTCTGTTGATTAATTTGATAGATATTAATTTTGGAGAGTGTCAGCATTGCTGCTACTTCGATGGCCGACAGCGGTACTGCAACAACAACTGCAGTTAAACAAGAGATATTTGTAAAACACCAAATAAGGTCAATTATTGTGCTTTTGGATCATTGTTTGTATGCATCCTTAAGATTAAGAGCCTAAAAAAGAAACGTTATGAGATGAGCAGAGGGGCCAGAGAGACACTGAAGAGCAGGAGCCCTGAGCCATGCAACGTGGAGGCAAAGAGGAAAAACAGTTTTGAGGTACAAATCAAGCTGGGTTAGTGACTTTCAGTCTTTAACCAGTTATTATAATACACCCTGCACCGTATGTCAGCCTACAGGCTCCATATGTACCCACATGGATCCTTAGTAGAGTCGGGGTAATTGACCCAGGATCTTGGAGAAATACAGCATCAAAAAGCTAGAAAACGACTCCTTTTCTATATGAGTCCATGGAGCACAGCCATGAAAGCGTCGGCCCTCAGTTAGAGCGAGTCCACTGTGATTGGCCAGCTGTGTATTCGGGGCGTGGCTTAACAAAGAGTTAATGGTCTCAGTTATGAGGCAGGTGTGCCTCCTTTACAAGCGACCCTTTTGAACCTATACTGTATGCAAGCTGATAATTGGGCTGAGGGTACAAGGGGGGGGGCACCTGATTTAAACCCTGATCACTTCCTGTAAAGGTTCAGGAAGTCAGTTTTCACAGCCAGAACTCACCCACTGTTCAGACAAGACAAACACAGCATGAGGAAGAGACGCACTCGGGATCCTCTGTGCATCTGCTCTGTGTCGTGTGTGTGTTTGTGTTTGGAAGGGTATCCTAAGGTTAAACTGCAGAGATACAGCATCCATCTGGAGAGCATTAGCGAGATTTATCAACACTGCTGTCCTTGAATCATTCAACATATTGTGTGTGTGTGTGTGTTTTTGAACGTCCACGCCCACCCGTTTGCGATGAGGAAGTCCCCACATCTCCATGGCAACGGATTGAAGGTCCATCAAAAACTACGTTGACCTCCAGACCAGAGACAAGTGACCTCATGTCAAAGTAAAATATTGTGCGATAGAACAGAAGCTCGACAGTTCATTCTTGACCTTGGAAAAACAATCTTATGGTCCGCTTACCGGCCTGTACTGGAGCCTGCGACCATATCGGAAGATCAACAGGTGAAGTTTAGAACGTCCATGTGGGATTAAAAGAGTTGAGCTTCACAGTTTATTCTTGTGTGTGTGATACATTTAGAAAGAGGAGAATATTAAAGGACAAGGGGACTGTGATTGTTTTGTAAACTAGAATATAATTGATATCAAGAGACAATAATTACTTGAATAACTATTTATTATACCTTTATGTGTGTGTATATACTGTATAGACATCGTACATTTATTCATTTAGCTGACGTTTCTATCCAAAGTGCCTTACAATTGCACCCCTATATAGATAGAAATGTAGATATATATATAGTCAAATCAGAATTTTCAAGTCTTGGCTGTAGTCGACTGTTAGTGTTACACTCGGTAGCTCCGCTTTAATCTTGAGAAGCTGCAGTGCTACAGTCTATGTTCATTACTCACTGTAACTTACGCTGCTACATTTACGTCTAAACTGAGTATTATTTTTGACCGTTTTCTCTCTACTCGTCTGCCATGTGCAGAGGTTTGCGTGCATGCAGTCGTCGGCCGCACTGCGTGCATGTCGCGGTTCAATTCCAAGTAACTGTTTAAAAATGATATTCTTTGTGTGGTTTATCAATTGTGAGAAATGATCCGAACGTCCAGCGAAGTGCCGACAACAAAGCACAACACCGGCACAGCTGATGGTTTCTCGTCTGCCACACACACCCCTTCTGATATATACCTTAAGCGTTATATATATACATACACCTAATAACAAATATATGAACAGCTGTAACAGTGGAACACTACATAACACAGTAGAACACAGAAAAATTTATCATACTCCAAAAAACAAACAGCTGTAAAGAAGAGAAAATGGAGCAGAAGCAGGTAGAATAGAGGATCACAGACAGAATGAGCTGTAGGAGGTCTGTACGTCTGAGTGTCTGTTTGTTTGGATGAGCAAGCCGATCAATCAATAACCATCTACATGTCTGACAGCGCGCGCACACACACCACTCATAGGAGGGAATCATGGTAAAAGAATGAAAAGAGAATAGGCAAGGAAGGGGAGAAGAAAGAACAGGAAGTGAAAATGAAAGGAAGAAGACAAAGACAGCAGGGAGAAAGAGAGCTTAATGTAAGAAAGAAGGGACGAAAGGAAATGTGCACATACCGTGCAGCTCTACAGTGTCAACCACACACACTCACAAGTTATAGAGAATATGAGTCTGAGAAGGGCCCGAGTCCAACAAAGCGCTTTTTTCCAGACGCCTGCGTCTTTATTATTTTTTTTTCCAGTTCATTGCAATGGCGGTGCCGCATTTTTACTTCATGGTAAAAAACGCCAGCAGCGTGACGAGGCGCTGAGAGTTAAAATATGTTCAACTTTGGGAAAAGCGCTGTGCTCGTCACTGTCACTTTTTACCCAGCTGTCCAATAGTAGAGGAACGGCGGGACAAATACCTCACCGTAGCAACGGTTACTATCCTGGAACCGGGCTTCGTTCAACCTCAGCTCTTGGACCAAACGGCGGTACTCGCCGAGATGTTTCCTCGCCCACAAAATCTCATGAACCCACATCCGTCCCGTCTCTCCTCTTTTCAGCTGGCATAAAACGCTTTGGTGGACACGGGCCCTAAATGTTGCCGGGTTTACAGGACGTTTACGTCACTTTAATAAAAGAAGAATGAACGGATTGAATTAGCTTCTTCTCCAGCATTATCAGCTGACGCATGTCCAAATGTGACGTGACATGTTACATCTGAACAAGCTGTGCACAAATGTGAGTTTGACAGTCGGTAAAATAAAAACACCCAGGTAAAAGCTTCCCCCGCTCACGAAAGCTGTGCTTCCAAGATTTATTTTGCAGTCTTTTGAAAAGTCTTAAAACTCAAGTGTTATTCGGGACGATTCCTTATTTTCAGATTACACTCTTGGCTGCACCGGCGATAATCTGATGCGAAATTAGTTTCTCTTTCTTGATAGAAATATCTTAATATCTGCAGTGTACGCCGGAGAGAGAGAGAGAGAGAGAGAGAGGGAGAGAGAGCTGTGGTCAGCACTGGACCCCGGGACTGACTAGATTGGGACCTCTTAACACACCCACAACCACACACCTTTTCAGGGAATTAAAGTGATATTGAGCTCTGAGCAATAACTGGAAGAGTGGAATTATTACTCCAAGGTTGTCACTGTGTGTGTGTGTGTGTGTGTGTGTTGGTCACCTGTCCACTTGTCGATTGTTGCTTTTGATTAAAAACGAGGAGGGGCGACCACTCCAAGTGTCTGCAATATCCCACTGATGCTGTTATCTCTCCCTCCTGCTCTCACTCTGCCTCTGTCTACCTTTCTCTAACCGTCTCTGTGTTTCTTTCAGACCACATACTTCTAAAAGCTTCGGCCAGTTCCTTCAGGAACTTGCATTCGAATCGCAACAATTAAAGTCCAAACTACAATTTGAATTGCATTGGACATATTTGTAGAAAAAAGTTCTGGAGGTGTTTCAGCTGCATTTTTCAGTTGTCTGGAACAGATCCGCTTTAATTTTAATCAGTGCAGCTGTCTACACAGGATACGTAACAGCTGGCATTTTGCTTCCGCTTTACACATGTAACCGCAACCTCAAAACATTGTTTTTGGCTACAAAGTCTAGTTTCTTCTGTTTGACACATGTAACTATAGTCGTTGTGTGTTTGGCTCTGAGTGCTGCCAAAACAAAGTTGAACTCAGAGCAGGACTGTGGCTAAACACATCCTGACGATGTAGACAGGGTCAGACAGCAGCTTGCCACACAACAATGGCACCACGTTAGCTTTCTAGTCTCCTTATCGACCTTATTTAACCTAAAATCAAGTCTCTTCCTGCGCTTTAGCTTGTTGAACGAGCCATTGTGGATCCACTGGGTGTAAAGTGCAACTGCAGGTCTAGATAGCTGAGGAGTTGGTCAGCTGTGACTCAGATGAAAATAAAATGTGGCTGCCATTTACAGATTTGTTAGTTTAGATGCTTCATGTTTCTGCCAGTGGCTTTTTGTTTACTCTCCACCCCGCTGCCAGGGCTCAGCCTGCCAGCTAACTGTCGCTCTCTAACGTGGACACTGACCCACCCACTCAGAGTAAATGAGCATTGCCGACGCATCTCCAGAGATCTTTTTTCTTACTTTTTTAAACAATTTAACAACCGATATAAAAAAAGAAATCACTTTGACAATCGGCTGACTAATTGTGATTTCAGTTGGATAATAAATGTTACCGTAATTTACTGCAACAATTAATCCAAAATGAAATCATTTATCTCACACAGCGATAATAATATGAATATATATCATAGTTTAAAAACATCCACCTCTTATTATAATGACAGACGTACTGATCTCTCTCTCTCTCTCTCTCTCTCTCTCTCTCTCTCTCTCTCTCTCTCAATACTGACATGTGTTGACCTTTCTGAACCTTCCTCTTCCTCCCATCTCTCTCTCTCTCTGCCTTTCCTCTTCTCTCCCTTCACTCACCTCTTAGTCCAAACCTTCCTCTCTCTTTCTCCTTTCCTTTATTGATATGTTGACCTGTCTGCACCTTCCTCCTCCAGCCCATCCTCCCATCTCTCTCTCTCGCTCCAAATCCTGACTTTCCTCCTCTTCCTCTCCCCCTCTCTTTCTCATCTCCCACCCTCTCTCTCGTGATGTGTTGGCATCTTAGATTGCTCTCCTCTCTCTCCCAAGAGCACCCCTCCTCCTTCTCCTCCCCCTCCCCCTCCCCCTCCTCCTCCTCTTGGCTATTGATTGGTTCATTTGATAGTTCTATCACCAATCAGCATGAAGTTGACCTTTTGGACTTGGCAATGATAGCAAGACGTTGAGTGCTTGTGTGTGGGTGTGTGAGTCAATTTGTGTATGTCTGTCCTTATAAGGGTTTGTATGCATTTGAGGTGTGTGTGTGTGTGTGTGTGACCTTTGCAGGCAGAATGTCAGCCTGGCCCTTGATGCCGCTTGTCAGTGCATTAGTTGGACAGGAAGCAGTTCTGCTCTCTAACAGGAAGTTCAAACTCCCCTTGTGACTGACAGTCGGCAGCATCATGTGACCTGATTTGCAACTGTCAGATCCTCAGACTCTGTCATTTCCTTCCCAAATACTGGGCCTCATGCAAGATACAAACAGACTTTCTATACTATTAAGTGGCACATGCGAGTGATTTAAGAGAATTTGTCGCATTGAAGTATGAAATTTACAAGTGATCTAAGCAGGGCTGGAAAATAACACCCGCCAAGCGGCAAATACAGGTAGATTTTCCGTTTGGCGGCTAAATGGTGGCTACCCGCCAATGTGGCGGATAAACATATTGGGTACGTTATCGCCATATACTAAAATTTTGGCGGTAGCTAACAGCGGATCAGCGTAGTTTCATGTTGTGTGTTGCACTTAAATTGGTCCCTGCTGTACCAAGGGATCTAAAACTGTGTAGGGGCGTTCATTGGTTGTACTTTATGTTTATTTCAGGTTTCTTGTGTTTGATTGGCGTAGATATGTAAGTGTTATATATTATATAACTGTATATTAGATATAGTGTTAGGGGATTGGAGTCGGGAGCCGTCAGGTCGGGCTTGGAGTACCTGAAGTGTTTTTAGCATTTAGCTTGCTAGCTACCACCGTAACGTTCATACCTGTCAACCCTCCCGTTTCCCCCGGGCTTCTCCCGTATTTTACCGTTCTCTCCCGGTATCTTACCGTTTAAATATTTCCCCGCAAATCTCCCGTTTATTTATACCTGCTGTTGCAGCATGTAGAACCGCTCGGTAACAGTGAGGGGAAGAAAAGCAGCGTGATGGGTTCAGGACAGATGATGCTTTGCTAAACAGAGTATTTCACATGTATTTGCCCCTAAAATAGATAGAAAATTATTTAAGACTACAACCTACAGTCATTTTTGTGCATGTATGGTTATGATTTTTTGTTAGTACTCAGAATAAATAAATTACAGACCAATGTAGACTGTTTTTCTTGCACAAATATTTAAATAAATGAAAACAACCTACAATTCATGTTAGGCGTATAGTACTGATTCACAGTTTTTAATAAAGATAGTGGGGGGGGGGGCAAAAATGTGTCTGGAGCAGAAAATTTAATAAAAATTAATTAATGAGGAGGTTTAAGTTGAATGATGAAGCATGATTAAGAATGAGCAGTGATGAGATTTAAGTTGAATTTACATTTAATAGCCATAAATTAATTTTGCTTCAAATTTCAATCTGGTGTCTTCTTTGAGTTTGCATTGGACAGAATACCTTTTTATCTCAATTAAAACTACTGAAAAAATGTTTATGTGACATAAAAAGGCAAGTTATTATTTTGGCGGGTAAAAAATATATTTGGCCGGTGGATATTTTCATCTACCAGTCCCATTGGCAGGTGAGCCAAAAAGTTAATTTCCACCCCTGGATCCAAGCCTGTTTTACGACTAATAAACAGACAGACTCCCTGAATTTCAAAATCAATTTACTTAAAAGTTCAACAGCACATTTCTTTTATGATTGTATTGGCAATTGGCAACCTATGCCGTTTATTTATTGCTAAAAATACTCCACTCCAGCACACAAGTTGCTGTCCGTGGACACACCCTGTGCTAACCCCTGACATCTATTATAATATTTTCTCTACCTGCATGACTTTCACATCCCTTTGACTGTCTAGTTTGGTCCAATATGTCTTTTTTCATCCCGGTCACAGTACCGTTCTCGGATGACATGCCGTTGGCAGCCTTATTAATAGCTATTTTCTAATTGTTTCTGCTCCCCTAATATGACTACTGACACTGCAAAATTTGTTCTGTGTTCGTTGGCTGCTTTGTGACAGCAAGACTTGAAAGCCTGCAGGATGAAGTTATTTTTACTTGCGGGTGACATTTTTGTAAATCCAACTTAATGGAGCAGAAAAGGCGGCCTTATAAAGCAGTTTCAGGGCATCAATTATGCTAAAGATCATGAGCAGATAGTGTGAATGAAATTGAAAGGAACAATTTGGGACACGTTTGTGCAGTTTATTGGGTTTGCTGAATTGGACTTGGAACAATCATATATCTCAAAGAAGAGAGCTTTAGGATTTTTAAAGGGAACTTTAGTGTAAAGAGAAAGAAATGAATCAAAATGTACAATCCGTCCCAACCTAAATGAGCAGAACATCTGTTTATAAGACATTATTGTCACTTGGCAGAAGTCCAGCAGACTTCTGTCTCATATTTTTTTTAAAGGCAGCTGATAAAATAAAACCAGGCAAATATTGTGTTTACAGGAGCTGGGGGGAGAGTTTTTATTCTCCCTGCACAGCTAAGGATCTGCTGCTCCAGTTGTTCCAGTTGTTGTTAATGTGTGAACTGGGAGTAAACTGGGGACTAAATGAATGAACTGTGCCTTTTAAATCCCAGAGGACTGTAAAGAGCCATATGCTGGATGCAAAACACACAGAGAGACACTCTCACAGACACTAACACATTGCAATACTTTATTACGCCAGGTTTACATCGACTTTGGCTTTCATGTATCTAGTTCCTCGTCATTTTTTAAACTCCATTTTCTCCCTTCTGCCCCCTTCTTTCGCTCCATACCTTAACTGTGCATTCAGACCAAACGTACATTTAATCCTCACGTGAGTTTTATCACTGGGCTACTGCAGAATGTTCACTTACAATAAGATAATGCGAATATACACAACCTGCAATTACTACAGCTGTATGAAACCAAAGTAAACATTTTGCATTCAGTTGCAGCTTCTTCGCTTTCTTTTCTCCAAGCAATGGAGAAATTGTTTTGTCTTGCTTTTTTAAATAGAAAAATAATGTAGTAGTCCTACAGAGCTGTGGGTGCCCATAAAAGTAAACATAAATCAATGTTTTAATCCCAAAAAATAAAAATTAAGTTTATTTAAATGAAAGTTTATTTAAAAGCAAGCTCCTCCCGCCAGTGAAAGGCGCAGTTCTAATATCAGAATCCAGTCCAACTACAGGGTTTATTTGTCCAAAATCCTGGGCGCTCTCTCTCCTCAGCAGCTGTCTGTCGGCCAGCAGAGATTCAGTATGTCCACACTGCTCGGTCCTCTCCAAACAACGCTCTGAAGCCGCCAGTGACGTCTGGACAGCGCTGATAGACTATCGCTACACACAGTCATGCAACTTTCTGGTTCGAGTTGAAAAATGTCACCTCAAGCGAATCCCATTGCGTTGCTGGCAGTGCGTCCTCCACACAGCCCGAAAGGAAATCGCGTCTCTCTGTGTCTTTGCATTGACTTTGGATGTGATCGCGCCGTCCTACAACCCTTACATTGCTTTTGGACTTAATGCGCAGTTAGTGCCAATAAAAATCATAAAAGTAAATAAAAAAAAACAACAAGAGAGAAAAGAAATCTAAGAACAGATTGGAGGCAGGCAGACATACACAGACGGCGGTTAAAAAATAATAATTGCAGCGACTAGAAGGAACATGGGGGCAGCAGGAAGCCCGCAACCCCAGATCCAGACTCTACAGCTCCGGAGGCAGAAACACCTGCAGAAAGTGATGAGTGAAGAGAGGAGAGAGATTTAACGGCACAAAACTACGGCAGAGGGAAGAAGTCGAGCTAGTAACATGCATTACTCAGATAAGAACGCATACATATGGAGAGGGAGAGGAGGAGAGATCAGCTATCATGGGAAGTCTTAAGCAGAGGATGCGGAGATGGTGTCTGCCTCCCAAACACAAACTGGGACCTGATTTCACAGGAGAGGAGCTTTCACAGACAGGAATGAATGAACAATGTCAATCTCATGCGCTGTTGGCAGGTGAGGGAAGTAAGAGGTTGGAGAGGGGGTTATGAAATTGTTATTGATTTTCTTTCATATTTATGTGAGCATGAGACCGAGAATCCAGGGCACAGCTGGGACTGGTTGGTTATCCGAAAGGACCTTCAGCCGGGTTGACCACTGTTGAACTCCAGCTCCCTTTTGAAGGCCCTGCTCTCAACGAATAGTAGGAACCTCTGAAAGTACCTTGAACCTGCATATAGAATCACCTCCAGAGCGAGAGGCCACATGTATTTCCAGAAACTTGTCTCTAAAGTGGACGGAGAAAAGTGGGGGCAAAAACAGAACCACGATTACAGATACAGGTTATGTTTTGTTAAGTTTGTGCAGTGGGAATAAGCTAAAATAATCATCCCAGTTTGCACTTGACCGCACAGAGCCCTGACCTCAACCCCATCCAGCACCTTTGGGATGAACTGGACCACTGACTGTGAGCCAGACCTTTAGATTAGTTTAGACTTCACTGCAGCTGGTACAACATCTGCTGGAAAAACCAAAACCTCACGAGTGGAGGTTGTTAGAGCAGCAGGTCAATAAACATGGTTTCAAATGCTCCGTCCACATACTTTAGGCTTTGTAGTATTCATTTCATCAATTCCTTTCTGTCGCTGTCTTTCTCTTTTTAATCATTTTTGTTACTTTGTATCTTTTTGTTTTCATTTTTCTTCTTTGCTCTTTGTTTCTCCCTGTGTCCCCCATTGATCTTCTTCTTCTCTCTTTCTCTCTATTCCTTCTTAATCACTTTCCCCTCCCTCTCTCCCGCTCTCTTTATTTCTTTATTTGTTGTTTTCCTATATATCACTCCCCTTTCTAACAATTAATTTGTTCTCTCTCTCTCTCTCTCTCTCTCTCTCACACACACACACACACACAGTCTGTTTTTCCATTTGTCATTAAGAGGCAGAGAGCTTGACAGTAACATTTAAACCGCCCGTTCTGAATGGTTAAAAGATGGCCTCATCTGGTGTGTGTGTGTGTGAGAGGGCGATCGATGCAGTAATCTGCAGGAGGTGGGAAGCAGAGGGAGCGAGCCATTCAGCAGCACTCACTAATCAATTGCAATTCTTTCTTTTACTGTCTGAATGCCCAGATTTAGACATTTGTGTGTGTATGCGTGTGTGTTAATTCTTTCTTTTACTGTCTGTGGCCTAACATTTAGATCTATATGTGCCTGTAAGTGTGTGTGTGTGTGTGCGCATATCTGTCTTTCTACTCTTTATGGATTTCTTTAAGTGTGTGTTTACCCAGGTCTGTATGTGCCTGTGTGTGCGTGTCCATTTCTTTTACTGTCTGTGGCCTTATATGATCTGTGTGTGTTCCTAGATACAAAGTCTGTCCTGAGTGTGGCGCTACAGGAAAGGTCATGAGGTTATTAAAAGCAGGAGCGTGATCAGGAACCTTCATCGCAATCTAGTTGTTGATGTCTCACCTTGGAGAAAAACTGTTGGAAAAATCAAAAGACTGTCCGACCAGCTGACGTCTTTGCTGTTAGCATTGCGAAAAACATTGCTCCACTTTTTTCTTTATTACCTTACAGCATTTCTTTCTGTCTCTCCATGGGTTGTTGCCGCCTCCTTAGCGAGTCCGCCTCCCGTACCCAAGGTTGCGAGTTCGAGTCTAGAGTGTGCAGTAAAACCTCGGGCCGATTACACTTTATGTTCTGGATATCTTGTGCTTCTGTTTGTAGTTTGAATGGGTTTAAAACCAGCCCAACACATTGGTTCTTGGACCAAAAACAATCCAGCCTTAATGTCTGTTTCCTAGCTTTTTCCAAATATTATAACCATGCTGTCTTCATCAGCAGATGAAATTGGCTCATTTTGAAAAAGGCCTTAATGCTCACATGGAGAAAAAAAAAACGGGGCTTTGGGCCCAAATGCAGACATGAGAGGGGAACAGGTAAAACTTAAGGTGAGTTGTAAGGTAGCCAGTCCAAGGTGCAGTAACATAAATCCTGAAACAGTATAAATCCAGGAGACTAGTGGAGGTGAAGCAGTCCAAAAACAAAGCAGGGTGTTCCAGAGACGAACAAGTGGACAACCAAACATCCCAAATGTACATCCAGACCACAGAGAGGCACAAGGAATACTGGTGAGACACAAGACACTGGAAATAACTCTGGTGAAACAGTGAACAGGCTACGAATGAAAAAAGCAGGTGATAGGTGAAAAGCATCAGTATGTGACACAGAAACAGGAAGTAAAACAATACGACACCAAGAACAGACCAACTTCAAAGTAAAACTGTTGTGACTCTGTGATATTGGAACAAGCTCCAACTCTCTAACTTTAATGAGCTCTGGAAAACTCATCTCTTCCCAAGAACACCTCTAACCCCTGACCTCTAGACCTCTAACGAGCACTTCCTGTGCTCCTTTTCCTCTTATCTCCTTACAACTCACTTGTCTTGATTGCACTATTTGTGAACTGTTATTGCTTCCCATAAGTGCCTGTCCCGTTGATGCAGTATGCGTTTATAGCGCTTACCAGTAGTATTGCTGGTCTTAACGAGTCTCATAGATCTCTTACTTGACTGATGCTCGTACGTTGTTCCTCGAATGTAAGTCGCGTCGGATAAAAATGAGTAAATGTGAAATAGGAAACAGAACGAATGTAACACACCAAGTCAACAACAAGATCCAAACATTAAAAAAACAAAAACAAATCACAACAGTAGTAGGACTTCTGCACTATCATTTCCAAGGTCATGTTTTAAAGCAACACAGACTACTTCAGGTCACAACTTGAGACTTGAATGTTTACACTCACTTTTAATAATAATAGTAATTTCTATTACTTACATCTTCTGATACTTACCCCAGATTTTGGTTGATGACTGGATAAATTATTGGATTATAATATATTATAATATCAAATAACATTCAATCTTTTCAGTAAGGGTCTTTAGAGGTTATGACTGAAGAGATGGTGTAAATGCTGTGTACAGTAGTTACCCTTAATCCCTCAATACTAAAGATTGATAAATTAGAGTGCTTTTCTGTGTCTTTGTAATAGTAACTAAATATCTTTTTTTTTGACATCTTAAAGATGAAATGATTAAACAGTTAATTCAGAAAATAATTAGAATAACAATTTAAATTTGGTTAAAAAAATTATATTTTAAGGTAAAAGTTGTTTCTTGTTGTGTTTTTTTTTTTTTTTCCAAATGCTTTAGTTTCTCTGCAGAACAGTCTGCAGCTTTCAGACTGTTGTATTCTAGTTAATAGAACAAAACATTTCATTATGACAGAAGACTGAGAGACAGGAAGTACACACACACACACACACACACACACACACACACACACACACACACTAACCCTCCATCTCACTGCCATACACACAAAACACCTTAATACAATCCGTCCACACACACAGAATAAAATAAATAAATGTACAATCAAAATTGCAATTACCTGCAGAATTTGTGAAGGGTAAACAAATCTATGCGTCCCCCCCCCCCATTTGCTCGCTCCACACACACACACACACACACACACACACACCCCGACACAGAGAGCGCGTTAGCGTTCTAGTTAGCATGCTGAAATGAATACAGTTAGATCCAAAGCAATTTCCTTTTATTTATCTTAGCAGCCGCGCATAAATAAAGGCAAGGGCATCCAGGCAATTAGCATAATTACTATGAGGCGGTCAGACCCTCTGTGATTTCATAAAGAGACACACACACTCACAGGCTGCCGCTACAGTGTGTGTGTGTGTGTGTGTGTGTGTGTGTGTGTAAGATAGACCGAGGAGAAAAGATGGAGACAATGACTGAGTGTGTGCGTGAGTTATGATGATGTGATGTTAGTGTGCTGTTTTCTTAATGTGCGTGCGTTCGTGCATGCGTGCATGACTTTTGCGGTGTCCATTTGTTCCACCTTGTGTGTGCACGTTTGTTTGTTTGTATTGTTTTCTTACTTTTGTGTGTATGTGTGTGCAAGCTGTCCTTGGTCTGCCTGACACACACACACACACGCGTGCGCGCACACATGATGATACATACAAACATTTGGTCACATGGTCACACAATACTGCGCACACACACACTCACACACACACCAATCTAAAGCCCCAGTGTGTCAGTATGTGTTATTAATATGCAAATACAAGTTAAAAACAACAAAGGGCATGAAAAACAACATCCCACCCAACAGGCTGAGGTCAGTTTATACTGGATGTACTGGTTCCATTGCTTCTGCTGGTTCTGCAGTTTCCACTTGTTTCATTGGTCCCACTGTTCTTGCGTACCATAACGTCTAAGAATATAAATATCGACGCATTTTGAAGTTAGGACATTGGTTTAAACTTTTAGCTGGTTTGTTTGTTTGGAGTTTGGACTCTGATCAGGTACATGGCTGGGGTCAGGCCAGGTCCAGAATCTCAGTCCAAGGCCTGTACTCTCATGGGCAGTGTGTGTATTATTGCTAACAGGGGCAGACTGCTGCAGACATGCCAGCTTACTGTAGGTCCAGCTTGAGTTGGGCTTATGTCAGGCATAGGTACAGAATCTCTGTCCCCTTTATGAGGACTGAGCAGAGAGTGTGCCAGTTTGCAATCAGAGCTCAGGTCCTGCTTGGATTTGCTTTGGATCAGGTGAGAGACGCAGACCCAGACCTCTTTGATGAGGTACTTGGAAATTAGCTGTGGTTTGGCTCAGGCCCGGCTCGTATTGAGTTTGGATCTGTCGTGGATCCAGCTGTCTGCCTCCTAAGTGTTAACAAAGACTGTAGATGTGGGTGGAGATGGTGCCAGTTTGCAGTTAGCGATGTTTATTATGTCATATTAATGTTAAACAGAGTTTTTTCTTCGCTGCATTTTTTAAATTAGAGTTTCAATTTAGTTTTGCTGTGTGAGTTTGTTATTGTATGTTTAGCATTATTAGATTCTTATTTTATTAATTTAAGTATACTTGCATGTGATTTTCAGAGCTCAGATTAACTGGCTTTATTTAACGCAGAATACATATAATCTGAAAAACATACTCCAGAAGTTTCCTGCACATTTTCACCGGTTTAACCTGCTCATAACAAAGTTGCTAGCTTCAAAAGTAGGAAAGGCATCTTTTTTAGTGTTGTTTTGGGTGTTTTCCTTTTATCAAGGATGTTCTTAAAGGCTGTTTCTCCTGCAGAAAATGTCAGTTACTGACACTTGAATATTGTTTTCAGAGTGTTACACCGACCTTTGTGCATCTTACAACCTTTCCCTGACCTTTCGAGACCCTGCTTACCTTGTACATAATTCCTGGTGCAAACTGAAAGAGGCAGGAAAGACAAACATGCAGCAGAAAGCAATGTTTGGTGTGAGCTCTGGTTGGAGTTGCTGCTCTAATAATCTGAGGTCTGTTTAACCTCTGGGAGGCAACCTGGGACTTAACAAAGCAGTCAGCAAGGTTATGTTTGTTTACAGCACATCTATGTCTGTGTGTGTGTGTTAGTGTTTGTGTGTGTGTGAGTAAATTATGCTGATATGACGTGGATGTAAACACACCCGCACACACTCGCTTCCACCTTTCAACTTGCTTTCCAATTCTAATTAATCCGTTTTTAATCCCTCTGAAACGGGCAGATTTGCTTTCCTTCACCTGGAGCTGCTTGTTACTGGACCTCAAGCAGACAAGACGATAAAACTGTAAAAAGAAAAACACCGGTTGTGATTATCTCCACATCTCTGCCTTTTCCACAGTTGTGTTAATCCTTAAACCTGCAGAGACTAAGTGGCTGTGTCACAATATTCCAAGAAACCTCATCAGCAACCATCATGGAAAATATGCTAAGAAATTTGGGAACATAGAAGCCCTTATAGAGGTTTATGAGACGTTAACATAATGAGGTTTCCCCTGAATCCTCGAAGGCTGTTCCCCTCTCCCAAAAAGAGACTTCTTCTACAAACAGAGGTGAACATTTTAGGTTTATTACCCAGCTGTCGGTTGTTAAAACCTCTTATAATTGAGTTCCTGGTTAAACTTTGAACCACTGTAAATAGCATATGCTCATACTCCCCACACATATACATCAGTGCAGCATTACGGTTAATTTACTGCATTAAAGCGTTATAACGGCGCCGATTTAGCTAAGCCAATCATCAAACATAGATTACACCATATGTGCGCCTCCTCAAAAATGCCACATGGAGACGACAAGAACTGTGAGCAAGAACAAGTTTCTGATTACCGTGGAGCGTGAAGACAACTTTGAGGAAGTTAAAGAAAGCTTCTCCTTTTCCCTAATATATCTGTCACACCCTGGCTCTTAGGCTGCAACAAAAATATTCGAGAGCAGACAAGTTTGCAAGTAAAGAGTGAACAGTTTATTTTACAAACAGAATGTTAAAGAACAGAAACGATGTAGAAGTCACGAGTCAGTACTGTAAGCATGTTTGGATGTGTGGGAACGTCTGTAGCAACACAACAGAACAACCAGCAGCTGCGCCCGCAACGGGACGGAGCTTTATAGCTCCCAGCCACACAGGGCCCGGGTGTAGCTCATGCAGCCGACGAGCCTCCTCCCAGACCCACATCCTGCAAGAGAAGAGACAAAACAACGCAGGGGACACCAAGTGGCTGGGAGGGGTTGTCACATACAGTGAGGAAAATAAGTATGTGAACACCCTGCTATTTTGCAAGTTCTCCCACTTAGAAATCATGGAGGGGTCTGAAATCATTGTAGGTGCATGTCCACTGTGAGAGACATAATCTAAAAAAAAAAAATCCAACTAACTATTTATTTGTATGATACAGCTGCAAATAAGTATTTGAACACCTGAGAAAATCAATGTTAATATTTGGTACAGTAGCCTTTGTTTGCAGTTACAGAGGTCAAATGTTTCCTGTAGTTTTTCACCAGGTTTGCACTGCAGGAGGGATTTTGGCCCACTCCTCCACACAGATCTTCTCTAGATCAGTCAGGTTTCTGGGCTGTCGCTGAGAAACACGGAGTTTGAGCTCCCTCCAAAGATTCTCTATTGGGTTTAGGTCTGGAGATGGCTAGGCCACGCCAGAACCTTGATATGCTTCTTACAGAGCCACTCCTTGGTTATCCTGGCTGTGTGCTTCGGGTCACTGTCATGTTGGAAGACCCGGCCTCGACCCATCTTCAATGCTCTAACTGAGGGAAGGAGGTTGTTCCCCAAAATCTGGCAATACATGGCCCCGGTCATCCTCTCCTTAATACAGTGCAGTCGCCCTGTCCCATGTGCAGAAAAACACCCCCAAAGCATGCGTCATTCTTCTTCCTCCAAACACGGTTAGTGGAATTATGACCAAAAAGTTCTATTTTGGTCTCATCTGACCACATGACTTTCTCCCATGACTCCTCTGGATCATCCAAATGGTCATTGGCAAACTGAAGACGGGTCTTGACATGTGCTGGTTTAAGCAGGGGAACCTTCCGTGCCATGCGTGATTTCAAACCATGACGTCTTAGTGTATTACTAACAGTAACCTTGGAAACGGTGGTCCCGGCTCTTTTCAGGTCATTGACCAGCTCCTCCCGTGTAGTTCTGGCTGATTTCTCACCTTTCTTAGGATCATTGAGACCCCACGAGGTGAGATCTTGCACGGAGCCCCGGTCCGAGGGAGATTGACAGTCATGTTTAGCTTCTTCCATTTTCTAATGATTGCTCCAACAGTGGACCTTTTTTCACCAAGCTGCTTGGCAATTTCCCCGTAGTCCTTTCCAGCCTTGTGGAGGTGTACATTTTGTCTCTGGTGTCTTTGGACAGCTCTTTGGTCTTGGCCATGTTAGTAGTTGGATTCTTACTGATTGTATGGGGTGGACAGGTGTCTTTATGCAGCTAACGACCTCAAACAGGTGCATCTAATTTAGGATAATAAATGGAGTGGAGGTGGACATTTTGAAGGCAGACTAACAGGTCTTTGAGAGTCAGAATTCTAGCTGATAGACAGGTGTTCAAATACTTATTTGCAGCTGTATCATACAAATAAATAGTTAAAAAATCATACATTGTGATTTCTGGATTATTTTTTTTAGATTATGTCTCTCACAGTGGACATGCACCTACGATGACAATTTCAGACCCCTCCATGATTTCTAAGTGGGAGAACTTGCAAAATAGCAGGGTGTTCAAATACTTATTTTCCTCACTGTATCTAACAGAGACATCCCATTGAAACCTTCTGCTCACCAAGATTTTCACTCTGTCATCATTGAATGAATAAACGTAAACATGGCAATTGCGTGGCAGTAATCAGGGTCTGGGATTAACTCTTTCACTGCCTGCCCCTCTGGCAAGCAAGTTGTTTTTTTTTGTGTGACACTTTTGAAATTTTATCGTATAAATATAAATGTATGCGCAAAATGATGTAACAAAATTCAGCTCATTTAGCTCAATAATGTCGACATGCAGTGTTTGAGTTTACACATAAACAATACATGCAATACATGACTCCTGTTAACTCACCCAACCACACGTGTAGCGGAAGATGTGCATTTCCTTTAAGTTGCACACTACCGTAGACTATAAAGTGCTAAGGTTGTTAGCATGCATCTCTAGTTTGAAATGGTTTAAACGTAATCTGAGGATAATTGACTTGTTAGAGGACAAAGACATTTCCTGTGGAGGGCGGCAACATGGAGAGCAGCAGTCTGGACCAGAACTCGACAACACACACATATTTATATGTATGCACATAAACAAATACCTAGCTAAATATATGCATACGGAGGCTAACACACACACAGAATGAGTCTGAGTGTGTGTTAATGAGTGACCCAGCGTGGACATTGATGAGGCTCATTGATGATTAACATCTCATTAGCATCTCGTTAGCTGACAGGGCGGACTGTACGGACACAGGCAGAGGAGCAGCCACCACACACACACACACACACACACGCAAATCTATAACGGCAAGTATCGGTTTGACTAGGCAGGCGTGAGAGGTTAAAGGTCAAAACCAAACAGCACTTTCTATCTCACAACATGACAAATTCTACATTTCTCCAAACATCCACACCAAAGATGTTACTCTGTTAGGTAACTTGTGCACGTCGTCATGCTTTCAGTGCTGATTAATGTTCATCTCTGTGTAATATTTTTCTATATTTCATTGGCCTTTCTTTAGTATTTCATTCTCTTCTTTTCCTTTTCTGTTGTGATTTATCGTTCACTCTGTATCTCACACACTCATGCATACAATATTATTAACAGAGCGAAATCATACATATATATTCAGGGTATATACATACACACAGACATTGTGTGGCAGCAGCAGCAGCAGCAGGGAACCACATGTAATTAACCTGTCTGACCTCAGGAGTATTAATGCCTTTGTGTAAGTGTGTGTTCGAATCAGTGTATTGTGCTCAAGAAGTCGAGTGTGCTGCCATGATCTTCACATAACGACGGCATTAGACACACTCAGATCTGTGTGTGTCGTTTTTGTATGTGTGTGATTTGCTGCTGAAGTGTTCCGCCGTGATCTTCACATAAATACACCATTAGACACACCTAGCTGTGTGTGTGTGTGCGTGCAGACAGACGTTTCCATCCAGACCTCGTGTGTAGTACTGCAGTACTGTTTGAGGATACATTACTACCTGTGTTGGTGTTGGCATATTTACTGCTAATTTTATTTTAGATGAAATGTAAATGGATTCACTCGCTATATGGTTGCCTCTAAAATGGGAACACATTGGAACAAAGAAAAGTAGCGTCCATGTACACTGTTTTGTGCTAACAATCCCAGAATGCAATGCTTACCGTTGTGACTCTACACCTGGCAGTGATTATGCACAATGATGATGATTCCGAAGTGTCCGAAATCTCAATTTACTGCTCACTATTTAGTGAATTATCGCGCGTTAGTGACGTTTTGGAAACAGCCATTGTCGGTTAGTTGGTTTTATTTATCTGCATAATCGTTCTGCGAAAGCCTTTCAGTGGAGTAGTGGTACGTGACGTCACCCATTTGTTTGTCGACTGCCATTTTGAAGATTTGAGTTTGGCATTTTTGCTGGCCGCAGTAGCATCTTGTCAGTTACAACATAGCCACGCTAAGCATATCCTCTATTTTCCTCTAAATGGGACCATAATTTACTAAATAAACATCATGCTGTGTTGGCAAAGACATGAAACGACTGAGACCATAAACTAAGGAATGTGTTTACTGAGGTAATAAATCAGGTGAGATGTAGCCTCATTTTCTCATTAAGTTCAATGCAGTCGGACTTCTTTTCGCCCCCTGCTGGTTAATTAGAAATAATGCAGGTTTAAGGCGCTTCCACATTGCCTTCACTTTTCAGACCCGGAGGTTCCTGCTTGTAGTGGTACTGTAGTTTTGGAAGTAGATGTAATAGTAGGTATTGTAACTAGTATTGCGTGTGGTCCTGGTCACTGCAGCATGAATTATGGCAGAAGTTTTCACCAACTTACATTTGTCTGAGTTCAATCAGAGGATTTGTTTATCAAGGTCAGGTCGATATGTATGAGTGAAGGTCTTGCACAGAGTTGATCTTTGTTCACCTTGGACTCGTGAATTTGCGCGTTGCCCAATAGCAAACTGAAAAACATCAAGAAAGCTGGAGACAGTACGGCAGAGTTAACTTTGCTGCCAGTTTGTCCCAGTGGGTGACCGAGGTAATGCCACAGGAACAAAAAAAAAATCTGATGTGTAAAACCGACGAATGCCTGACAAGCTTAGTTATGACTCTTTGTACTTATGTTTGTGAACTTTCCAAGAGCCTAGCCTTTTGTGCGTATGATTTCATCTGAATGTAAAGCCTATAGGCAAAGCATGCAGCACAAAAGCATCAGTCACAGTTGGTAAGGTAAACTGCAGTATTGTAAGAGCTTGAGTAGGAGTAGTTTTAGTATTTGTAGCTGTAGTAGCAGTCATAGTATATGTAGTATCGGCCGATTAGCACCAGTATACCGTGCAGGTGTATCAGTGGTATTATATGTAGGGAGGTACATTTTATTTCTGTGAGCTGGAAGGGAAGCCGGCTAAATGAAGCGAAAGCAGCGTTCTTAGAATCAGAGGAGCAGTAGTTACTTCTGTCAACATATTTCATAAAAGGTTTCCCTGTCTTGTATGTCAAACCTTTTCCCCTTCTGAAATGAGTTATGAGCTCACCAACAAGCACTGACTTGTTACACTGCAAGTGGAACATTATTATATTTTGAAGTTTCTCTGAAGTAAATTTAACCCTCTCTCCTTTGTTTTTGTCTGTTTTCAGTCTCTGGACGGGTTTGTATTTGCACTAAACAAGGAGGGACGCTTCCTCTACATCTCCGAGACGGTCTCCATCTACCTGGGACTGTCACAGGTAAGTCATCCCACCTGCCCGTCTCTCTGTCTGTGATGTCACATTCTCAGTCTCAGTATTTTGGTTTCTTTCTCGGTCTTGCAGATTCTCTAGTCTACCTGTCTTCCTCTCTTCTCTCTCTCTTTCTCAGATTGTCTCTTTCTCAGATTGTCTCTCTCTCTCTCTCTCTCTCTCTCTCTCTCTCTCTCTCTCTCTCTCCACTCCTCTCTCTCTCATCATTACCAAAGACAATTCCCAACAAATTAAGGCTCATTTCAAATCTCATCAGCTCGTCGGACGGTTGTTGATTTGTGCAGCGAGCGACGGCGCATATTTTATTGCTTCGTGTGTGTGTGTGCCGGGGACACTTCATTGTACTTTGTCAGCTTGGTAACGAGTTCTGCGTCTCAATTGGTTCACTCTCCACCAGTTCCTGTTAATAGAGACTGGCGTCCACCCTGAAGGTCGACACATCGACCTTGGAGGCGCTAATAAGTCAGTATTGACAAGCTGTGTGTGTGTGTTGCAGAACTGAAAGGGATTCAAACCGCCACATTTGCTCGTTTGCCTCATAGCTTCTGTCAGCTTGGGTGCAAACTGCCAATATGTGTTAAAGTAAACAGGAAACACAGAAGTAACATGAGCTGTTAAATAACCTGCACTTGCACCTTTTGGCTTTTGTGTATTGTTAGTGTCATGCTGAAGAACAGCGTTTTTATGTCGTTAATTTTATCTTACGTTGTGTTGGAGTGTTTCTAGATATCTGGAATATGGATGTCAGCTGTCAAACAGAACTGGTTTCACACCCTACGCTGACATTGTTAAAAGGTCATATCATTTTCAGAGCTTCTTCTGTTAAAGGCGGCGCTGTTAATCAGCTGAGACTCCCACGGTGCTTGAATGCACCACAGCACACATGCCAGACACCATCTCCTCGGCAGACTTGTGCACACTCCGCTGAGCTCTCATCATTACAGTTGCATTGTACTAGTTTGTGCTTTAGACAAATCTGCAGCTTGAAAACAAGACGAGCGTCTCTGCTGATGTGCAGCACAGATCAGTTGGCATTTTAAGAGGTACACAGTAAAATCAGCATAAATTAACGCCGTCAGAGTTGATTTTAACACTTTAAAAGTGTTAGACATTGCTCTAAAGAGGATCATTTGTTTACTACACAAGCGTTAACCCCGCAACATTTTAAAGGTGTTAATATAGCTCTTCCATATTCCTGAAACAAATGCTTGGAAAATAAAGTTGGCAAAATAAAGAGGGTAGGGCTGGACAGTAAAACAATAACAATATAACAAATGTTCAATAAATATTCAATAAATGTTTGATTTGATTCACACAAGAAGTAGGATTGATTGATTTTTTTTTTTTTTTTTTATTAAGAGAAAGGACAGAAAAAAAGCTTTTACTTAATTTTACTTGTGCATATTTGTTGAAAAAGATTTTATCACAATTGTTTTGAATGTTCAACCTCAGGTTTGTGAAGTGATCCACTGACCATAAAGAAAAGTTTAAACCACAATTAACCATCAGGTTTCTTCAACTTTCACTGAGGAGCAAAAATCAGCATTTAAACTCAAAAGAAATAACGATTTGATAATTATCGAAAGATATGAAACTTTTTATCACGATAACATTTTTGTCCACATCGTCCGACCGTATAAGAGGGTCACGCTTTGTGTTTTAAAACATTTATTTTAACACTTCCACCTCTAAGAATCTGATTACTTTACATTAAAAAATGTAATAGAAATGAACAGATTAGTCTTGCATGCTAACCGCTAACTTGTTAAACAGGCGTTTAACAAGCCACAAGTTATGGTGGCTCACCTTCAAAATACAATATTTATAACATTAACAGATACTACGACTTCATTTACTTATCAAACAGTGTTAAAGTTTAGACCCAGGTCAAAAGCACAGCGCCTAGTTTCCCAGCAGTCATTGGAGTGCTTTCATGAAGGTACTTCTGGCTTCAGCCAAATGGTGTGCGTGCGCTGTGGCGGCGGGTTGACGTGAACTCTTCAAGTGTAAAAGCCAGAATCAGAGTTGAGAGTAAGAAGTTAATATTTATACAGTTACACTCACAGGTTTGATTTAGTGACACTTTGTTTTTACACTCTGTTTTAGCACCAACTCTTTATCAATCGGAGTAAAACCAACTCTGCTGCTACTCATATTTCACTTCGCAGTTCCGTGCATGAGTGTGTGTAATCAGCCGTTTGGCCATACAAAGCGTATGACTTTGACTCTAGAGACTGTGGTTCACATCCAAAAGTCAAAAGGGTGTTTGTTTTAACCTTGACCGTCATCTTCCCTGGTCTTAACTTAACTGTTATTCTGGGTTAAAGGTTGGATTTAAACATAACTTGCTAGGTGACCAAATCGCAGAGTAATGTGTGGAATAAATTAAATAAATAAATTATATCAGGATTTGAAGTAGCTCTATCATTAACCTACTACAACTGATATTTATATAATTTAGTTAAAAAAAAAATCAACTTTATCTGACAGCAGATTTCAGTCTGTATAAACGCCCAGAGAGTAGATACAGTATTTCACTCCACCGTATCGGTGAGCTGAGCTGAACGTTGTTTTCTGTAAACGAACTTTCTCGCCCTGTCCACACTACTCTGTTTTTGCTTTAAAACGAATACGAAAACGACTGAAAACGCACAGCAAGTGGCCGTTCACGCACACCGGGCGTGTGTTATAAAGTAATGCAGACGAAGAAACACACCAAATTTTTTTTTTTACATGGACCAATAACGAGCTGGGACTGTTACTGAATGTAACACGGGGGGTAAAAGGCTGTGGCGTCGCAAAGTAAATAATATGACATACACATATTTTAATAAAATACCAAATCAAAAACTCTGTCAGTAGCATCGTGTTTCTGCTTTGCATGACTTATGAGACCCAATCAGAGAGCCGAGCGTGAGCGTCTGCGTCATCGTTTCTAAAGTCCTCCGTTTTAGCCCGTCCGCACTAAAACGCTCTCCGGAGTTTTAAAACGAAAAACGGGGTTGGCAGCGTTTTCAAGCTTCTCCGTTTTAGGTCTTCCTTTTCACCGTTAACGTAGCAAAAGCTCTCTCGCTCTCGCTCTCACTCACTCTCTCTCGCTCTTGCTCGCTCTCTCTCTCTTGCTCGCTCTCTCGCTCTCTCTCTCTCTCTCTCTCCTCTCTCTCTCTCTCTCTCTACCCCCCATTAGTTGAAAGTGTGAACTCCTTGTCTCTGTGAATTAGATATAGGAAGCTCTCAGATATGGGAGCGAGCAAAAAAGGCCAATCAGTTTACCAAATTAAAGAGGAAGGCACATCACCCCACCCTCTCTCTTTCTCTCTGTCACTGTGTCCCCCTTTTGCTCTCTATCCTCACCCCTCCTGGCTTAATTCCCCCACCAAGATTGATTGATGATTTCTATCAAATAATTGATTAATTGTCAAATTGTGTCCCCTAAGCTTTTCCGCCAGCTCCGCTGAGCTGGTTATCTTGTTCCCTCTGCTTTTATCAGCTGCTGAAGAAGTGGCACGCCGATTAAAAATAAAAAAAAGTGAGAGAGAGAGATCGAGCTTGTCTTTGCCTTGTACGAGTCTCACCCTGTAATCCTACATGTGTACACAGAGTTCGTCAACCTCCATCCTCTTAATTGCTCTTCCTTCCTCCTCTTCTTCTTTAATCACTGCCCTTCCCTCTCTTCAGTTTTTTGTAAGGGAAGGAAAATATATCGCTAATTATTTTTCAACTTTAATTAGATCGTGGCGTGCAGGAAAAATGGCTGGGTGGCGAGGAGGTGGAGGGGGGGGGGATTTTTTTTAAGCCTTTTGACAAATTGACGAGGTTATGAATTTTCCCGCTCGGTGGCCGGTGCTGAAACAATCTTCAGGCAGATTTATTGTAAAGAGGATTTGCCGGTTTAACTCGTTTCTTTGCCGTCTCGTGGCGGATGTGGACGGCCAATCAAACAGGCCGTTAATAGAGTCATTAACAAAGAGCGGAGCTGTAATTAAACACGGCCGCTGAGTAAAGTTAAAGTCCCTCCTCCCCCTAACTCCAACACACACAGTAAAAAGTTGACGAGCTGCAGTTTGTTCTGGCTGCTTGTCACTGACGGCGAGAGGGGGTTTAATCGGGTCGTTATCGGAAACTTTCTCAAGTTAAAATAAGGAAATATATGCACATAGACACGGAAGGCATGTTTCTGAAAGTTTAAGAGTGTGAATCAGTTTGTATCAGCTGAGACGCTGAAGAGGCTGTGATAAGTTGCAGTAACTGGTGCATCATGGGATTCATTGATGTTTGCCAACTTCACGTGTTGCTGGTTTACACATGCTGTCAGCGTCATGGAGAGAGAGAGAGAGAGAGAGTTGTGACTGATTGCAGTGACAGTGTAGACGGGTGCAGAGGATATTCTTGGATTCCCTGTCACTCATTGCAGTATATTTTTGGGTGAAATGCTTCTCTTAAATGGGGGAACTTTAAAAAAAAAAAAAAAAAACTATTCTGCAACAAAGGAGATAAAGAGTCTGAATGGGATGTTTTTCCTTTTTTGGTGGACTGTCGGCACAGATGTGTGACTGACAGGCTGATGCTGCACGTTTCTGAAACGGTGTTCAGTGTCGTTTATTGAAAAGTCGGGTATCTAATGTTTTTCTAAACTTTTGATTTCCTGGCTTTTGAAATCGCCACAGGTCGTAGCCAGACATGTTGTGTAGTCAAAGGTTCTGTAGACATTGTAGAATAGTTTTTCTTAATGTAAAGCATTGTAACAATTTGTGTTGAAGGTCAACTGGTTTATCGGTTCGGGCTACATGATATTGGAAAAAACTGACATTGCAATATTTTTCTTCTCTGCGATATGAAAAAATACAGGAATTTTCACAAAATGACTTTAGTTGCCCTATTTGAAAATAATTAAACATCCTAGAAATAGTGGGGTGATTTTGTAGGGAAAATGCATAGAAAATAAACAAGTTGAAATATTTCTTTTTAGTCTCAAGACTTTTTTTGCAGGCTATCCTTTCTTGAACTTTAATTCAATAAAAAATAAAAATAAAGCAGTGGTTTACCAAGGTTGCTTTTCTTTTTGCAACCAAATCCACTGTTTCTGGGGTTTTCTCCTGTTTCTCACTTATTTGCAAGTCTACAACTAACAGGTTTGAGGCCTGCTTTGGTGGTTTTGATAAACTGACCAAGTATAAAATTGGGGTTGGTGGTTCGCTGTGCATGCAGAGCCTGCTTGTCACTCACTAGCAACAAACTGTGTGTATCCAAGAACCCTTAAAGGTATTCTGCTTTTTGGCTTTTCCCCTCTCCTTTATCGAGTTATATATCTTTTTTGTGCATGTAACAGGTTTGCAGAATCCAGCCCAAAGGGAGTTCCCATCTCCCACAGAAAGCTCTGAACCGCTTGAAAACGCTCGTTTGTAGTCCAGTCCTTCGCTTCCATTACTTGTGAAGTCAAAATGCAAATGCGTCATAAAGCTTGCCAAGCGGCCAGCGGGGTCAGGCACGCCCTCAAACCAAGCTAGTCTGAGCGAAGGCCCTTTGGCTCGACTCCCCTTCGTTTGGTTTTCCATTGTAGAAATGTTGTACCTGTTTATTTCATATCACCTCACCTCCGTCGAGGTTCCAAGCAAACTGAGGGAAACTAAAATGTAACGACACGACAGACTGCTGATTGGTCAGACAGAATATTCACTATTCACTGCATCA
Organism: Micropterus salmoides; assembly: GCF_014851395.1. Lineage (NCBI taxonomy): Eukaryota > Metazoa > Chordata > Actinopteri > Centrarchiformes > Centrarchidae > Micropterus > Micropterus salmoides. The sequence goes on from NW_024041039.1 coordinate 4,583,804, forward strand.
TCATTGCATCATTTTACAGTTTTGGTAAGGAATTTCATCACTAAATCCACTTCTGAGAAGTTTTGAGGTGACAAATCAGCTGTGCAGATTTCGATTATTGACAGTTTTACGAGAAGTGATGGAACAAAAATGTGCTTGAATATTTTGGAGTTGAGGAGCTCCGCAAGTGGCTGGGGGAAGCCTGTGCCAACTTGCGGGAGGAGCGTGTGAGGCCGCAAGCCGCCCGCTCACAGAGCCCTCTGCTCCCGCCGTCACACAGACCGCTGCAGCAACAACGGCAGAGGAAAACACAGCTGGAAGGTTTTCATACCGCTTATCTGTGTTTACATTCAGAGGAAGGTTCAAACGTTTTAACTTAAAAAAGCTGGTGAATGAAATCGCTGGTGTGTGTCGCATTGAACGTTACGTCGCGGCAGTTGTGTGTGGCGTTGCTATAACGACAAGCTACGTACTATCTCTGGGTACTGTCTGCAGTGGAAAACGGAGCAGGACCGAGTAGAGTCAGACTATCGATTTGCGCTATGGTAGCATTTTTCGGCAAGGCAGCATGGATCATCAGAACACCGGCAACAGTTCAACGTTTAGTCCTGAAAGACGATGCAACTGGAAATTCACATCACAACCTGTAAGTTTGCTTTATTGGTTGTGAATTATATTTAAAATAAACACAGCAATGTAACTTCACAGACGTAAACGTTGGCTAACACGGCTAAAGTTATAGCTATAATGCTCATGTTACACCTGATGTGAAAGCTACTGAGCAAACAGTCAAATTGTTCGGCCAATTTTGATGTAAAATAGAGTTGAAATATGGTGATTTTTGTAGTGTTTTATGGTAAGATGTGGAACAATGATGTTGTGGACTTGAGAGTAACTTATACCATCTGCTAGGTTACGGTCTCAGTCTGAAGCGGCTTTGATTTGGATCACACTAACTTGTTTCTTACGACCCGCCCTTCTCTGCTTCTGATTGGCTAGTAGTCCTTACCTGGGAGCTGCGCATGTGCAACTCCCAACAAAGATTTTGTACAAGTAAGATGCATCACTCTGTAGCTCAAGAGCGGAACGTACAACAATGGTGTTTTTTGAAAATGAAACCATGTAAACCTGTTCTGGTACAACCCCTAATTAAGATTTTGAACCTAAAAATGAGTAAATCCCTCTACATCAGACCTCTCTATAAGATTAGTCATGGAAAATGAGAATGGTGAAAGTTTTCCTTTTGTATCGAGCAGCAAAAAAGTTTAGGTGTTTGAGTTGATTTGACTTGCTGGACAATAGATTGTTCTGCGATGTGATGACAATCCTGAACCAATATATTGTCTTACGTCAGCTTTTAGTTTAAAGTGCACATGAAACAGGTGTCTGTCTCCTGCGGTTCTCTGTAGAGGCAGACAGCAGGAGAATCTGTCACTCTGTAACACCCTGTTGATCCAACAACACAGCACAGTGTGTGTTTGTGGGCGGTGTTCATGTACATGTAAATGTTTTTGTGTGTTTGCGTGTGTGTCAGTCTGTTTATGAGACCAGGAAAGCTTGCAGCTGCCCTCTTAGTGATCTAATTGAGACGCGTGTGTGTGTGCGTGTGCAGCAGATGGCTGTGTGTCCTCTGCCTGATGGTCCAGAGGAAAATAATAACTGCGTCGTCTCAGCCAGACCCAAATTAGTCTGCTGGATTCTCGCCCGTTACGCCCAAATACGGTCGGCAGCCAGCTCCGCTTCATGCCAGGCCGGCATATGCGGCGGCGTGGGAGAGCATGCACGCACACACACACACACACACACACACAGGTGACATGAAGAATTTGGCCTTAAAATGGCGTCTGCTCTGAGAACAAAGATGCATAAGAAGTAGTAGTTGTTGTTGTTGTTTTTGATAATAAATTATTGACACGGTCGTAGCTACACCAAGGTCATGTCATCAGGAATAAATCTTAAATCTTAAGGTTCATAATAGGGCTGCAGCTAAAGATGATTTTAGTAGTGATGCATATATTATCGGGTTATTCCTGATTTATTCCTCACTTGTTTCGCAATTTTATGTTAAAATCCTCATATAGAAGAAACAATTTAGGCTTAAGTAAAGCAGCACATGTAGGACCCAAAAAAATATATATGGCACAAATGAAAGTCTTCTTAAATTAAGATATATTGTCACTATCAAGTAAAAAGATTTCCAAAGGATCAACTAGTGGCTTTTCAGCTTGACCACAATTTATTTATCCAGAGAGCATTTTAAATACACCACGACAAAAACCATGATGTAGAGCGAACTGGGGCTGCAGCTAGATAGATTATTCCATTCATCAATGTGTCGTTTAACGAGTACTTTTGCTTGGCGGCGTCATAGGCGACATAAATTTCGAGGTGACTTCCGTTTTAAGGTGGACGGACAGCAACATGAAATAATCCCATCAATATTGTATAACTGATACACTTTGATACTGAAATGAAATTTTGTGATTACTTTTAATACGTTACAGAGTTTTGTTGGTGATGGTTGTTTGTTTGAATCAAGTGCAAACACAGAAGTGAAGTTTTGCCAGAGAAGGAACCGAAACTTCTGCACACTGTTGGTCAGTTACACACCGTTTATTAACAACTCTGCAATCGAAAGACTAACAGCTCCCTGATGATTTAGAATTAGCACTAGTTAAATCTTGCTTTCTTCTGTGGTCTATAATACACTAGAAGATTTCAAGGTGGTAACACCAGGTTACAAGTAAAAGTCATGCATAAAAAAGTACAAAAGTATTAGCATCAAAATATAAGTACACCTATAAGTACCAAAACTAGAAGTAATTATTATGCAGAGCAATAATTATTACTGTATTAATTATGTTGCAGCTGCTAAAGCTGGAGTTCACTTTAATTACTTTATGTACTGCTGGGCTGCTTGTGAATTTCCTTCTGGGGGTCAATAAAGTCTTGACTTTAATAAATGATATATCATAATTTATTATGTTCTTATTATTAATCTGAATTGGCAACGTAACCAGCAATTTAATTAATCAAATACATTTAGTATAAAGTACAATATATATATCTGAAATGTAATTGAGTGTAACGAAGCAGACAGAAACTGTAAGTAAACCCAAGTAAAGGTCAGGAACCTTAGAATTGTACTTAAATGCAGTAGTTGAGTAAATTAGTTACTTTCCATCACTGTTATTAATCAGTTTTCTGGAGAACTGTGGCACTTTTAAATCAACTACATTTACTGTAAAATATGTTTTAATTTTTTTCTTCTGCTCGGATTCAGTCATGAGAATGATTCACATTTATATGTTCAAAAACATTTGAAACAGGTTTATTGTGATTGTCTCTGTGTGTTATACTGTACAGACATCAGCTGATTTCTGTTTGTTCACCACCATGTGTGGCTTTGTGTGGAACGAGCTTTTAAATTCCCTCTTTCACACTGATATGTGCAGGGCGATCGACATACAGCCTGAACCAGACGAGTCTCTCTCTCTCTCTCCTATTGTTCACTGGATTGAATTGGCATGCTTCCCGATGACGTTTGTGTGTGTGTGTGTGTGTGTGTGTGTGTGTGTGTGTGTGTGTGTGTGTCAGAGGTGTGTAAAGCGATTTGTTTCTCTCTTTGTCATTTAAAGAGGCTCTCCAGTGTTCAGACCTGCTGAAACACACACACACACACACACACACGTGCAAGGTCATTCTGCTCACAAATGCACACCATGGTTATTGGTTATAGTGCTCACTACACACACGTACACACACAAACACACACATACAGGGTCATTGCAAAGCCAGTCAGAGCCTGATCTCTGCTCTCTTTCCCTCCATTCCCCATTCCCTCAGAGAGGGCTGGCAGTAACACACACACACACTCTCACTGCTCCCAGTATTCCCAGTGGGCTACTGCTGGTCTGAAGGGGAACATTGCATGAATTAGCATTAAGTAGCTCCAGCAGACTGTCAGACTGTCGGCTGCTTCCTTCCTCTGGTCTCTCAACATCCACCCCGGTGTCCAGAAACACTTCCCTGGCTCGATGATCTTTCCCTCCCCCTCCTGAAAACACAGATCTTCTCTTTCAACGTGACAAACTAAACTTCAGGGGAAAAAAAATGCTGCCATACGATTGATAATCTTTTAAGAAACACGTTAATTTACGAGGAAGCTGCGTTTCTGTCTGAGCAGAAGATCGAACTTTGTCTCCTAAACATTACTGTTGTAAAACTGAACTGAATGTCATTCATAAGAAACTCATTACCACCCAGATTTTTTTTATTTCTCAGCGTAACGGGGAGGTATTAAAATTAAACGCACAGTTATCTGCTAAACATTTCCCTGGTAGCAACAAAAACACGAAACACAGAAACACTTTTTTTTTTTTTTTTATAGTATTCAGATCCTTTACTTAAGTAAAATTAGTAACACCACGCTGTAATAATATTGTCTTCTAAGTAAAAGTACTGCTTTAAACATTTTATTGAAGTAAAAGTAGGTAAATGCACTTAAAGTATTAAAAGTACTCAAAGCAGAAAAATGTCTCTTGTGACTGTTCTACTGTTATAAATTCAATTCATACATCATTAGATTATTATTACTGATGCATTAATGTAGAAGCAGGATTTTACTATTGTAATTTTTGAAGTGGAGCTTGTTATTTATCTCGGAAGTGTCTGTGGCAGCATGACAACAAGTAAGGGTGCGTTGAAGGGTCAAAATAGAAGCAGCCAAAGATGTTTTTGGGCAAAGATTCTTTGGTAACGGCGCCAGTGACGGTGTAAAATAAGAATTATTTGACACGTGATTAACAGTTAAAACGAGTTATAATCCGTCCTTAATCTCACTGCGATTAATGCGTTAATGCTGACAGCCCTAATTTTAAGTATGTCATAATTCATTTTTTATTGTTTTCTTTTTACACTCACTTTCTTCCTCTCCTGCCATTTATCTCTCGTCTTCTTCTGTCTCTCTCTCCCTCCCTTTCTTTTCTTGCTCTACCTCTGTTGTCTTCTCCATCTCTCTCTCTCTCTCTGACTCCTCTTCTTCTACTTTCGGGGTCGGCCATTTGCATGAGGTCAAAGAGGGGCATTCTGGGAGATGGAGGAGGGAGGAGATAGGGTGAGGATGATGAGGAGGAGGGAGGGGTGAACAGGAGGAAGGTCACAGTTAATTGAGCCACCCTGGTGAACTTGTGCGCGCACACACCCACACGGAGTTTCATTTATAATTGATGGCGCTGACTCCAGAGCTGCCATGTAGTTCTGATAATATAATATCTATAATAATTCTAATAGGCGGCGTGTGTGTGTGTCCTGTTAAAGAATGAATTGATGGAAAGGGGGAGAGAGGAGGAAAAGTGAAGTAAGAGGGATTAGAGGAGAGGATATTTTGTTTTTTACTTGTGCGTGCTAAGGATGGAGGGATGAGGATTGAAAAGGAGGAGTAAAGGAATGAATGAAGAAGTGCGATAATAAGAAAAAAGAGGAGAGGGTGAAAACGAAGAACGATAGACGAATATTTTTGTAGACAATGAGGGACATTAAGGGTCAAAGAGGAGGACAGAATGACTCGTTTACTATTTTAGTGGATGAAGGGATTGAAAAAGAGAGGAAGATGTGAAAAAAGGAAAGGTGGGCAATGAAAAGAGATATGGAGAAGGAGAAAGATGGGAAGGAGAGATTAGAGCTCAGCCCTAATCAACAATGGAGGGATGGAACGAGAGGAGAAGAGAAAAATGGTCAGAAACGAATGTAGAAGATGGACAGAAGATGGAGGAGGAGTTGAAAGAGTGAAGTGCAAGAAAGAGGATGGGAAATCCGGGACAACCTGAATGTAAGAATGAAGAGGAGGGAAGTGAGGACAAAGAAGGACAGAAGAACATGAGGAGGAACTGAAGATGGAAAGGAATGAAGGGACTGAAAGAGGTTTAGGAAAGAAAAGGAGGCATGGAAGAGAGATATATAGTGAGAAGTAGCTAAAGAGTGAGCTGTATAGTTGTTGGGTTTCACATTCGCTGTACCGATAACGCTAACTGTCCGACCTGCAGCCTCTACGCTCCTGATCAGCTGACGTTACCGACGTTGACAACACTCGTTGAGAAGGCTACGTGGTGCAATAAAAAAAAAGACTTGGCGAGTAAAAAGCCAGTACTTTACCAACACACCCGTTTAATAAGCATAAACTCGCAAAACGCAATGTTTTCTGCTCAGTCTCTGAGCTGTGTGTTGGTTTCACACAAGCACGGCGCTAGTTCGCCTGATAGCTTATTGTTAAAAACAAGCTAAAGTGAAAGCTGTCTGTCTTTATTAACTCTTCAGCTTAGTTTGCCACGTACATTAAAATATGGCACAGTATAAACTCAGCTGGTGGCGACAGACCAGCCCTCCTCTGTGCCAGCAGCAGCCGAGAGAGGAGGAGGACAGGAGGGGCTGCGTCCTTCTAAACGTCACTCAGTATGTAGGAATATGATTTATTTTACTGACATTTTTACTTGCTGTTGCTGCTCTAGAAACTGCTCTAGTTGTTTCAAATAATAAATGCAATTATTTGGTAATAAATAGGACTGATGAGAGCATCGATAGAGAACTGAGACAATAAGGATTACCAATACAAGTGACAAAAAAAATCTTTTCTCGTGGGAAAATGTCCAGTCCATCTCTGTGTCCTGGTTTCAAAATCCGGCCCAATTGAATTTGTAATTGAACAGCCCTGCTCGAGAGGAAAATGGAAGTTTTAGGGAGAGAAACGGAGGTGTAGAAGGGAGAGAGTGAAATCAAAAGTGAACGGTAAAGAGGAATGACACATAAGATAAGAAGAGTAGGGACTGATAGGGTGAAAATAAATAGAGCGGGGAGAAGAAGGAAAAAGAGGATGGAAGGATGAGTGACGAGGGGGGAGACGAGTGAAGGATGAGGAGGAGAAAACAGGGCGCAGCCTCAAAGTTAGTCATTTTTAATCGTTTTTGTTTCTCGTCTTAACTAAAGATGTGCTCGAGTGTGTGTCCCTGTCGTCCTGTGTGAAGGGAGACACACATTAGCATGCTGACAGGACGCTGCAGGAGGTTATCTGGACCTCAGAGAGCTTGCTCCTCCTTTTGTGCTGACTGATCGCCACGACAACACACCTGGGGGGATGATGGGACGTGGCGTGGGCGGCGGTTGCGAACTCGCCGGGAAACAGACAATAGATCCGACCGCTAATTATAAGACGTGTCTCTGTCGACTTGTGTCGCAGTGTTTGACTTTCTGAGAGCTGGAGAAAGAAAACTTTTTATTTTAATGTAGTAAATGATGGATTGAGATAAAAGGAAGGAAGAGAAGAGGTGGTTCCATCCTCAGATTTTGATCTTACTAAGTCAGGGCGCAAAACTTTGAAGAACAGTGCCTGTGATGTGATTTTGCATTTTGATTTTTTTAGCCTGTTTTTAATTCAGTACTACTAAAATTACAGTTTATAGCTCTTACTCAAAGCACCATTACGAGACATGAAACAAGAGAGGATGAAGAAACATCAAAGATAAAACCTAAGTAGTCCAATCCAAATAATGTAGAGTAAAGGAAAACTACGGATGAAACATTCCACACATTGCTGCTGACTGTTTTCCAGACGTTTAGATTGATTTCCATTAGTTTCAGAATGATATAAAGATCATTTAAAAGAGATGCTTCAGAGGAGGAGGCTTCTGGCGTGCTGGTCTTGCTGCCTCTCAGACTGGGGGTTTTGTGTGTTGACTTTATGCTTTTGATTTATTGTCTTGGTTGTTCTTATGTCTTTTTTTTGTGTCAATAAAATCTGATGGATTTGGTTTGTTTTAAAGTTTTTCTGTGGTTGGTTTGAGTCAGTGGTCGGGAGCGTTGTTCACCCCATAGGGCCGCCTAAGGGTAGGCAATAACAAAACTTTTATTACATTTTTAAATGGTTTGTTCTTCCTTCAAAAACAGCCTGCGAATGTACTTGATATTAGATCTTAATAACTTTCCAGCACAGATTTTATTTGACTGATTATATTCTTGCTGTCTGGCATTTGGATGTCCTCGTGTATCCAGACATAAAGACACAAAGTGAGACCACACATCCCGTGTTCATATGTGCATGCACGCTGACAACAATAAAAACAAACCAAACACACACACACACACCTGCAGGTGTGAGGGCGGGGTGGCACACACAAGAAGAGAGTGAGCGTTAATCGTCTTGTTAAGGTCAGAGCTGCTCGTCTTGTGGCTCATGATGTGTGTTTGGTGTCTCTGGAGGTCAAGTCTGAATAAAAATAAGGGTTAAGTTAGCTTTCCTGCATTTTGCCATAATTAAATCATATCAACTTATCAATACTCTTTGAATGAATAGGAACGTGACAACATTGTTGGATCAACTTGTTGCACCCGTCGCTTCCACTCCTCAAACAATCACTGAAAACCAACAAATCTGCCTCAATCTAAGGTCATTTGAAGTCGACACTAATGCAAAGCCATGCAAACATACAAGAGCTGAGCAAAGTAAATAATAATAATAATAATAATCTTTATTTGTAGAGCACTTTTCAAAAACAAGTTACAAAGTGCTTTAACAAGTGTAAAGACAATAATACAAAAACAATACAAGATAAAAGCATGAAAACATTGAAAAGACTAAAATACGTTAGTAAAATACAATAAAATAAAGTCAAATAAGATCGGGAAAAGCTCTCCTATAAAAGTACGTTTTAAGAAGGGACTTAAAAGAGTTCACTGACTCAGCCGACCTGATTTCCTCGGGCAGGCTGTTCCAGAGCCTCGGGGCCCTGACAGCAAACGCTCTGTCCCCCTTTAGTTTAAATAGATCAGTTTAAAAACAAGCTACTTTCTTTTGACTGATTTAGAACCGCCTCCATTGCAGCGTGTATTATCTATAGCAGCCGCCATCTTTGGTGCTACTCGGCGGCATTAGCTGATTCGCTTAATTGTTGTGATGCCGGACCAGAATCCGTAAAGTCGGAGGAGTGAGCGGATTTAAAGGCCCTGGACCCAAATCACAACATTTTTTTTTGCTGCTATCAAACACAAATCAGTCAGACAAATAAACAAAAATTAATTCTGATTCCCAAACATCTTCTGAGCCGTCCTCAACACAAGAGGACCTCGTTTACTGTGAACTACAATGAAGAATGTCTTCTTGTAACAGAACACACCTTCATGTGTTATCATGGCACTGTGACCGTCGTCATCGCTGAGTTTGAATGTGTTTTCTCCTCTTACCTCCATATAAAGTGCATAGATCCCGGCCTCGTGTATTCATCCATATGTATGATGTGTGGTGTCTAGACACAGGGCTTTATAGGCGGCTCCCATTGAAATGGATGAAGCTGCACAGTGAGCTGCAGTGTGAAGTCAGAGGTGAAGCCCTTCCTGCACGAGGATTTAAAGTCAGAAGAGACACTTTCATACATTACAGACAGACAGGCGGCAGGAGGTGAAGCAGGGACTCTGACCTGCTGAAGGACACATGCTCCTCACACACACACCACAGCTGGTTATTTAGCTCGACTCATTCTTCTTTTCATGCATAAGAGGCGTGAGTGACGGTGGAAGGTGAGTCGGGGTTTTTGACCTCGCAGCATTAAAACCACTCCACCAACATGTCGGGATTCAGACGGTTGTTTAGCTTCGTCCGTGCTCACGTCACGTTCCCTGTATGCATTTCAGAGGTAGTGAAGATGAGTCGGGCACGCTGACCTTCACAAGGACATCAACGCCACAGCCGAAAGGAATTCAAATAAACAGTTTGAAGTTTTAATTTTCAGGTGGGTGAATGAACTCAGGCGATTTCAGCGTGTCTCAAAGAACAAAAGAAAACACACGGAGGTGTTATTTTTGGTTTTTTTTTAATGCGTGCACGAGGAGCAGAAGGATCACAACATAATTTTTAGTTATTGTCTTTAATGCACATAAATGGTTTTGTTTAAATGCATTGTGAAGCCTGTAAAGATAAGACAGATATTTTGATCCTCCATGGACACAATCTCCAGAGATTCAACTGGATGTATTTAAAAACAAATAGTTGGGCACTTAAATTTCATTATTTCAAATTAATTTCGAATCTTACCTTAAGGTTAATGATTTCTTTTTCTAAAATACAGAACATACCGCTACTTTGACAGTTGTACTGACAATAAATGCTGATTCATCCCTGCTGAAAGATTATATGTTCTGTGTTTTTATTGTCTGCTAATCCCATGTGAACTTTCTGACTTCCTGTCTGTGGCTCTCAGCTCGGAGCCCATTGGTTCAGGAGACTGCAGTAGATGCTGCTGCGGTTTGCTCTCTGTGATTTTTAGGTTGTTGGTCTTTCACGTTAGCTTAGCTGTTTTCTTGTCCAGGTCAGAGTCAGGTGAATGAATTGGGTTTTGAACGGTGCTCCTCAGTTGACATTTAATCATTTGAAAATAACAGGCTGCATTTAAAATGTCAACAACCTTCTTGTATGTGTGGGAGCTCTCCTCTCCTCTCTTGTGTCCTCTTCTCTCCTGTCCTCCACCTCCTTTTTCCTCTTTCCTCTCCTCTCTTGTGTCCTCTTCTCTCCTGTCCTCCACCTCCTTTTTCCTCTCCTCTCCTCTCCTTTCCTCCCCTGTCCTCTCCTCTCCTCCCCTGTCCTCTCCTCTCCTTTCCTCTTCTGTCCTCTCCCCTCCTCCTCTCTCCTTTCCTCTTGTTTCCTCTCCTGTCTTCTCCCCCCACAGGTTTCTTCTCAACCCCTCTCCCCTCACCTCTCCTCGCCTCACTTCTCTCCTCCTCTCCTCTCATTTCCTCTCTCCTTTCCTCTTCTGTCCTCTCCCCTCCTTCTCTCTCCTTTCCTCCCCTCTCCTCTCCTCTCTCCTTTCCTCTTCTGTCCTCTCCCCTCCTCCCCTCTCCTTTCCTCTTCTGTCCTCTCCCCTCCTC